>NC_081343.1:9295649-9298149 GCF_029784015.1 Lycium ferocissimum | reverse complement strand
GTCTTATATGTAGACTTGGGGGATTGGACGGATAAGCGTAGGTAGTTGGAGGCTGAACAGGTATGTTAAGGCTCGTCCCTTTCTTTCAAAGGCATGATTCCGATGGTACGATTTTATAAATGTTTCCATAAACTCGTTGTTTCCAAAAGTTAGAAGCTTATGACTCCAAGGAATGGTTCCTTTCCCGATAACCCATAAATGTTTTCCAAAATGCCCGTATTTTCCAAACCAAAGATATATGATTCTGTGAGCTCTTATGATAACAGCGATGAACATGTTTTTACGATGATAATGATGATGTTAAAAATGAGAATATTTTCTACAATGATTATGGTGATGATGCTTTTATAGTTAAAAGTCTCAAGTTATAAGATCGATGCTTTTATGAGATTATTGAGCTATTTTCTTGACTTTCTCAATTTCATTCATTGTTGTTGGTCTCACCTTATACCAATTGTTCCTTCAAGGTGAGATAGAGCGATGATGATTATTCTATAATATAATCGGAGGTTACCGACCTTACGTCACTCCGATAGAGTTATAGCTTCCTTTGGGCTATCATGCATGCTGCTTATATTATATATGTATATGGGGGATACGGAAAAAGGGCGAGGCGCTATAGACGCATGGCCACCTGATCAGTTGGTATAATATGTATGATATCATCTCGGACGCGAGATGCCGGGACATGGGATATATGGTTAAATGGATCGGGCCGACGTTCCTCGACACTATCATATGTTCTATTTTATGTATACATGTATAAGAAATATTTTTTTCAAAGAAAGCTAAGCATGCATGGTATCCGCCCTAAGAGGCATCCTAACTCCCCTACCTCATGTTATGTTCCATATGTCTTATTACATTACTATTCATGCCCTACATACTCAGTACATTACTCATACTGACATTCCTTCTTGTGGATGCTGCGTTGATGCCCGCAGGATTAGGTAGCCAGTCGGACGATCCACATCAGTAGGACCTCCCCGCCGCGCAATCGACGCTCCATTGATCCGAGACCGCTTTTTTGGTATGCTATCCTGTTATGTACATATATGGGTATGGCAGGGCCTTGTCCTGTCCTTTCTACAGTCTGTTTTTTTCCATAGAGGTCTGTAGATAGTGATGTATAGCCGTGATGTTATGCAGCCTCGTCGGTGCTTGTTTGTTGTACAGTATATATATGTACAGCGGCCAAATCAGTTTGCGTTGTTACTCTCAGTATTTATGCTTATGTTTATGTGTTGGCTGTGAGTTCTCGATACGATGTCTCTTGTGTTGATTGTTCGGAGACAAGATAGCTCGATTCACAGATTGTATGGGCCCAGGATAGTCAGTGAGAAGTAAATGCAAGCATAGGAGTGCTTGGCTAGCAGTGGTCGGGTACTCGTTACGGCTCATCGGTTTGGGTCGTGACACATATATTCCACTTTTAATGTTGAATTTCAGATTTGCGGAATTAGGGTTCATATCCAATTTGGGGATTTTGCCAGAAATCAGATTTGGGGATAGTTCTTGAGCTAAATCAACAATAAATGATTGGGTTATAATTACCTAGGATTCAATTTGGTATTTTACCCGTGAATTTTTCGGTTCGCCTTGTGGGCTCGTTTCCCTAATTTCTAGGGTTATATTGGACCTAATTGATATCATAGCAATATTAGTATTATTATTCATAATTTCTAATTTAGAATTCGATTATGCTTAGACTACTTTGGTTCTCGAGCTTCGGAAAGCGAGAGCAAGGCGAAAGAAAGTGACCCGTTGGTGTTGCGATTCGGTTGTATCTGTAGGTTATGATTTACCTTTGGTGAGACTTAGTATAGCGAATCACATATTTAGATTATGATGCCGGAGAAGTACGTGAACCTTCGATTTGAGTTGGGATGGATATTGCCTTAGGGTCAGCCCCGATGTGCGCCGGGGGACTAGCCACCTCGTTATATGTGTTTGATTGTTTAATGGTGCCCGCTGATGCCATGTGTAATTGTAGACAGCGAATGTGCTTGTTGTCCCGATTAGGATAGGATTGGATATCCTTGTCGTGGTATTTGTACTATGATACATTATCAAGGCGTTCTACCGTTGGTACTTAAGTTATTGATATATGTTACATACCCACTATTGGGTATCGTGATGTGATATATCGTTGGCGTAAATCTGCTGAGGTACTTGTGATAGTGAGCTTACTTGTGATGATTGACATACGCACCGCACGCATTCTCTCATATTATCATTTACGGCCGATATCCGTGACGATCCCAAGATCTTTGATCGAGCGAAAAAGCGATATTAGATATACTTTTTTACTTGAGTGATTGTGAAAAAGGTCGATGTCCAAAGATCCATTTTGGAATCGTTGTTTATATGAAACTGATACTTGCTAAACTCTTTTACTCGGGAGCGACAGTGGGTGAGGCCGATGTCCGATGGTTATATTTAGCATTGGTACGCGGTCGTTTCCGACGTTATCCCGATTCGATTGTAGTGCATAGGTTCC
>NC_081343.1:9127851-9295549 GCF_029784015.1 Lycium ferocissimum | reverse complement strand
CTTTACCCTTGTGGGCTTAAATTTTGTATATCATTTTGATAGCCTGGGTTTCGCTTTTTACATTGATAGGGCATAGTTGTTGATGGTGATATAAATGTATTGTTTTTAATGAGATTAGTATGAATGATGGATAGAAAGTATGTGATTAAAGAGTATGTGGCTCGCTCTAGATGTAAATGTGAATGTACGATAAGGGGTGCCCCGGTGGGTTAAAGCAATTTTGCCATGGCCCTCCGGTTGGTAGTGACAATATTAGTATGAACTCTCTTGAAGGTAGAAACGTGAATATTGGCTGAGAGGAACGTTCGTTGATGATAGAGCTAAACAAAAAGATGCATTGAGGCTATTTCTTTCCTTTCTAAGGCATGAATCTTATGACATAATTTTCCTTTATTCTCCATGACCTTCTTACATTCCGGAAATTATGAGTCTATATTCTTGAAGAGCCTCATATGAGATAAAGATAAGATATACGTTATGATTATGATAATGATGATGATGAGCTTAAGTCTAAAGATTCTAAAGTTCATGATATGATGCTTCTACAAGCTAATGATCCTAATTATGATTAATTGATGTCGTTCTTTGTCTACCTCACCTTATATCTAATTCCTTCAAGGTGAGGCAGAATGCTTATGAAACTCCATAATGGAATCGGGGGTTCACGACCTTATGTCGCCCCGATAAAGTATAGTTATCTTTTGAGTTCCTATGCGTGCATTATGATGAGTACATTATGATGTTTATGAAGTAAGTTAGCATACATTATTTCCTTCTTAAGTGACATCGCTTTATAGGTTGTTCTCCATTTGATGTCTCCTTATTTATTGATATGTCGTTATTGCTTATGCCTTACATACTTAGTACAGTGTTCGTACTGATGTCCTTTTCTTTGGACGCTGTGTTCATGCCCACGGAGTGAACGGAGGCAACCTAGATTCATAGTGAGCTGACCAAATATTTACGAGAGCACTCTATTATTCGGAGGTGCTATTTGATTTATTATTTTGTGTACGTATTTGGGCACGGCGGGGTCCCGTCCCGTCCTCCCGATGTCAAGTACTTAGGCAGGGGTAGATACGTATGTGTGGTTGATATGGTCTCATGATTTCCCTCATTATATATATATATATATATATATATATATATATATATATATATATATATATATATATATATATATATATATATTAGGGCTTAAATATATAAGCGAGATATGCTTGAAATTGAAAAAATGGTTTTCCTTATGATTAGATTGCAGAGGAAAATAAATGTATGCAGGATAAATTTGATGAGTATTAGAATGAGTGGTGCTCGTAGTTAGCTCCGGTACCCGTCATGGCCCCTCGTTCGGGTGGTGACACAAGTTACCTCATAGTCATTAACTTCAATTCAACACTTTATGACTTATCCACTTTAATTCTTTTCCTTTCCAAGAGTTACTAAACTTTTAAACCAACTCAATCATAGTAATAGGATGGAGAACATACCTTATAATAGAAGAAATTTGCCTCACTCAACTCCTTCGAAGACCAAGTTCATCACAACTTTGGAGAGAAACAAGAACCATCTTCTTCCATGGATTTATCTTGAGGTTTTGATGTTTGATCTTCTCCCTTGATGATATAGAAGGGTTTGGAGTATTATGGAACCTTCAAGAACTCTCAAGAAATTTCTGACAATTTGGAGAGATAAGTGTGGGAGGTGGATATGAAAAATGAGGTCCTTTGAAACTTAAAAAGGTCTTAAAGTTCCCCCCTGTAAGGTGCTTCATGACGATGGAGATGTACAAAATACCGAGTATGCAGCCGCATCTACCCTCCCCTCCTTAGGTAGGGTTTTGGTAAGTGAGGCCAGCCAATTTGATGAGTTGACGGCCAATATGCGGCTCAGCATACTTAGTATGTGGCCGCACATTGCCCAGATATCAAGATTTCGCGAAAATGCGTTCTTTTCGATTCGTTTGACCTCCAATTCTTATGGAACCTTCTTGGAACTTGTATAAACCTTTATTAACCATATAAGGAACCCTATATATTCCTTTCAAGTTAATGCTAAGCGCAATGCATAACTTAAATAACACGAAATCTCCCTAAGACATCGCTCAATTTTCCAATCTCTCAACAAACTTACTTCTGCTGATTCATTTAACTTCGAAACCTTAAGGTACATACTTAAAATTATTAGATACCCTCTTTACCCTTATAAAGGCTTTATGTCCACTTTAGGATTGCGTTATTTTTCACTCACAATGCAAACGATGCGAAATTTCCAAAGTGTACCCTATTTCTATTCTGCCATATCTGATGGCACCCACCGAGTTGAGAGAGCTTAAGGAGCAGTTGTAGGATTTGTTAAGCAAGGGGTTCATTAGACCGAGTGTCTCCCCTTGGGGTGCTCCTGTGTTGTTCGTGAAGAAGAAAGATAGATCTGTAAGGATGTGCATCGATTATCGCCAGCTAAATAAGGTTACCATTCATAACAAGTGTCCTACGCCTTGTATTGATTATTTATTTGATCAGCTTGTGGTGCTTCAATGTTCTCAAAGATTGACTTGCGTTCAGGCTATCATCAGCTGAAGATCAGGGCCGAGAATATTCCGAAGATAGCTTTTCAGATGATGTATGGGCATTATGAGTTTTTTTGTTACGTCATTTGGGCTTAACAATTCCCCGACTGCATTCACGACTTTGATGAATGGCATATTTAAGCCATTCCTTGACTCATTTATGATTATATTTATTTATGATATCTTGGTGCATTCCTAGTGTAGAGAGGAGCATGAGAGCCTTCTTCGCATTGTGCTAGGGTTGTTGAAGAAGAATAGTTTATTTACTAAGTTTTTGAAGTGCAAGTTTTGGTTGGAGTATGTGGCGTTCTTGTGTCATGTTGTGTCTAAGGACGGGATCATGATTGATTCTTAGAAGATTAAGGCTGTGAGAGATTGGGTGAGGCCTACTACTGTGACCGAGATCCGTAGTTTCGTGGGTTTGGCCAGTTACTACCATTGATTTGTGAAGGGTTTTGCTACTATTGCTTCGTCATTGGTTAGATTGACTCAGAAAGATGTTCCCTTCCAGTGGAGGAGAGCTTTCAAAAGCTCAAGACCCTTTTGACTTCAGCACGTGTTTACCCAGAGAGATCTTAATTCCAGGCAGCGCACATGGATGGAGCTCTTGAAGGACTATGACATCTCTATTCTTTATCATCCAATGAAAACCAATGTTATTGCTGATGCCTTGAGTCACAAGGGCACTGGTATGGGGAGTTTAGCCCGTTTGGTTGTTTCCGAGCATTTGTTGGCCATAGAGGTTCAGATTCTGGCCAACAATTTTGTTCGTCTTGATATTTCAGCCCCAAGCAGAGTTTTAGCTTGTTTGGAGGCGAGAGCATCCTTGTTAGGTCATATCAGGACTCATCAGTTTGAGGATGCTCTGTTGAGCAAGATTTGAGATAGGTTTCTGAGAGGTGAGGCCAAGGAGGCCATGATTGATTCTGAGGCTACTTTGAGAATTAAGGGGTGCTTGTGCATTGCTCGAGCTGGTGACTTGATTTATTTGATTTTTACTGAGGCCCATAGCTCTTAATATTCCATTCATCTGGGGGCGACTAAGATGTATCATGATTTGAGGTAGCATTACTGGTGGCATCGTATAAATAGGTATATAGCCAATTTTGTGGCTAAGTGTGGGAATTGTCAGCAAGTTAAGTATCAACCTCAGCAACCCGGTAGTGTACTTCAGAGGATGCCCATTCCCGAGTAGAAGTGGGAGAGGATTGTCATGGATTTTGTTGTGGGCCTTCCAAAGACCCTAGGTAAGTTTGATTCAATTTGGGGTATAATGGATCAGTTGACTAAGTCCGCTCATTTCATTCCAGTTTAGGTTTCTTATACCGCGTTAGAAGTTAGCCAAGTTGTACATTTGTGACATTATGTGATTGTACGGGGTTCCCATTTCTATCATATATGATCAGGGTACTATCTTTACTTCCCATTTTTGGAGAGCTTTTCATGATGAGTTGGGTACCCGAGTAGATCTTAGTACAGTTTTCCACCCCAAGATCGATGAGTAGTCTGAACGGACCATCCATATACTCGAGGATATGTTGAAGGCTTGCATTATAGACTTTGTTGGTCATTGAGATCAATACTTTCCGTTGGCAGAGTTTGCATATAACAACAGTTACCACTCGAGTATCGACATGGCGCGAGGCTTTGTATGGTAGAAGATGTAAATCTCCAGTTAGTTGGTTTGATGCATTTGAGGTTCGACCTTGGGGTGCGAATCTATTGAGAGAGTCTCTTGAGAAGGTGAGGGTAATTCAGGCAAAGCTTTTGGCAGCTCAGAGTCGACAGAAGATGTATGCGGACCGAAAGTTCTGAGATTTGAAGTTCGCCATGGGTGATTAGGTTCTGCGGAAGATTTCACCCGTTAAGGGTGCTATGAGGTTTGGGAAAAAAGGTAAGTTGAGCCTGAGGTATATTGGGCAATTTGAGATCCTGCATTGTGTGGGCGATGTTGCTTATGAAATGGCACGCCACCGGGCTTGGCAACAAGCTCATCAGCCTTTTCCTTGTATACATCTTTGAATAAGTATTATGTTAATGGTACATATATTGTTCGTTGGGACTCGGTGTTTCTTGATGAGAATCTGACTTACGAGGAAGAGCCTATTGCGATTTTGGATAGGTAGGTTTGAAAGTTGAGGCCTAAGGATATAGCTTCGACGAAGGCGTAAGCAACTCTACCGAGAAGGCTACTTGGGACCGAGTCCGATATGCGTAGTCGATATCCCCGTTTGTTTGTCGATTTTTCATTTTTTTTCTTCATCGCTCGAGGACGGGCGATGGTTTAATTGGTATCTGATGTAACGACCCATTTGGTCGTTATTGCCTTTTTGGTGCTTTTGACCCTTTCTCGAGCCTTGTTAGCTCACATTTGACCCAAGTGGACCATTGACACGCAACCCAGGTCTTGGAAAGTTTGGGCTTTAAGCGAAAAAGAATTGACTCAAAGTTGATTTTTTTGTAAACGGAACTTTTTCGGGAATCCATCAATTTTGAGAGGTCTGGATGCTCTTTTAGAACTCGTGTGTATATTAAGTTCGGTTCCCAATGCACAAGAGTGCCTTTTGGGACATGAGTTGGGAGGTTAGTTTTGAGGTATCGGGGGTTGACTCAGTCAACGACACTTCCATTGGGAATTTCGAGCCCACGGGTACATTTGTAGCGTGTTTTTATGTATGTCTGCATATATGGTTTGTGAGCAGATGATCTCGGGTGATAGTCGAAATTTAGGTTTGAGTTGATGAAACTTGGGGAATTCTAGTGTCCTGCTTTAGCGGCACCAGGACCATGGAAGTGCTGGAGTGAGCGCGGAAGCGGGTGACGAGCAATTAGATTCATTAAATGTGTGTTAAAAGCCCTAAGTCTTTCATTCAATACCATTCCGAAAATAGAGCTATTGGGAGCATTTCAAGGCATCTCTTGGGGGAAAATCATTGTGGTAAGTTGTCATGACCCAAACCGATGAGTCGTGACGAGCGTCTGACCTCTAGCGACCAAACATCCCTATACTCATATCTGAATCTTACTAAACATCAAGAGCCCATAATGGCATAAATCGATCTCATAAAAGGAAACATCAAAATCTCTATACAATCGCATATATACACAACATGCGTAAGAACGGTGCAAGCGGGGGCTAGGTCGCACATATACTCGTACACAAAAGAATAAAATCCGACAAGGCTACATCGTCCGACTACTACATACTGGCCCCGTGTACGTACCTCTACTGGAATAAAAGCTGTAGAAAGGACGGGACAGGGCCCCGTTATACCATATGCATACACATCTCAAAGGGTGGCATACCAAAACCGACCGCAAATTTCTTCCGGATCAAATGGAGCGCATCGACCACCGGCTAGATGTAGCGTCCTACAAATGCTAGACCACGCGTTCGTTCACCGTACCGCGGCGGCATGAACGCATCCCTCGAGCAACGGGGAGTCGGTCAGCGGATATTATACCGAGTATGTAAGGCACAAGAACCACGATATACATAAGAATCATGGATAACATCCGAACTCATAAACCGAAATGACTAACCGTACGTACTTATAGCGAACTAGCATTCGTACAACCGTATAAATCGACACGCCACCGCGGGCGCATAATGTACATGCTCATGCTTATCAATGAAGGTCATATATCTATTTATGTGTGCGTATATAACGCTTGATATATGTGCGTATATAACGCCTGTATGGAATCTCATCATATCATATCGGCTTCTCTGCAGCCATAATCAATATCATCATCAATGTACACCAGTTGATCAGGTGGTAATACGCATATAACGCCTATCCCTCTTCTCATACCCTGCATAGATATATAATATTCGCGTAAATAACGCCTTCTGGTCATGGGTCAATGTACATAAATATATAATGAATGTAATGCATGAATCAACTGTATGCATAGAACTGGCTACATAAGACTAAACACATGAACAGAAGGATCACTCATAAACGGAGTACATGAACTTCAAAGACTGAAGTACTTCTAATGCTTCTAAGAGTAGAGTAATATGGAAGCTCGCTTACTCGCTTGTTGGATCATATCATAGGATCATGCCAAAAGAAGGAAAGAATGGCCTTAACATACCTTGAAGTATACTCAATCGTCCAACTTCTACCTCTCGAACTTGCAAGTCTACAATTAAGATAACATAGGCCTTAATTAGATTATTTACCTCGCTTACTAACCATTCTCAAATACATATAGAGCTTAACGAATTATAGTCAATAATTTCCTTTGTAAGCTTACAACTCTTCAACTTCCACTTCAATCCAACATTAATCACAACAACAATAACAACACTTATATATAAATATATACTCAAATTTATCTCCATCACCTCTTCAAATAGCCTCAAGTCACTACATTACCCTTCATCAACTTACCACTTCCATAAATACCCTCTCTTTACTTAGTATCACGAAAACTCTTGATAATCAACTTAAACATAAGGGTTAGAAATCATTTACATACCTTGAGGGGTCAAAAATCCCAAGAATCACTTCAACTTCAACTCCCTAAGCTTCACAACCTTGAAGAAACCCTAGAAGCAACCTTCTCCTTCACAAGCTCGGGTTTACGGGGTCCGGGTCTTGTCAAATCTTCATTAATATGATGAAAAATATTAGGAGAGAATATATTAGGGTTTTTCTAATTTGGAATGGAGGAAAATGATAAATAAGGTTGTGAACCACCTATTTATACTCGGAATTAAAAAGGCTACAGCGGTCCGGTTCGACGAGCGGGTAGGCGGCCCGTCGACGTGTCGACGGTCCGTCGACTTGCTCCGTCGACCTGCGCCTGCAGATGCAAGGCTGCGGGACCCTATCGACACCGCACATCGATGGTCCATTGACCATGTCGACGACCCGTCGATGATGACTGGTGTTCTGCAGATTTTTTTTATTCAGTTCAGATCGCGTCGATTCGATTCGTTCAACTTATAACTCTATAAATTGCCAGGAATATCTGTTGGTACCCTTGTACATGGGGTAAGACACTTTCTACCTCCAAACTCGGGCTCGAGTCTCTATTCCAAGGGCATACTCGACTAGGAAACCATAGGTTCTACCACTAAGAAAACGAGGGGTGTAACATAAGTCCTTCCATCATCATTGCTACTCCCTGTTCCATTAATCACCTTAATAATCCATTAAGTATGCCGCCTTTCCTTAAGAAATGGTGGATTGAAAGAGAGTTTTGTGGGTTCTTCATTCTAGGCTATGAAATCTTGAATTATTGATTGGGTTGGCTTCGTTAAGCAAGGAATTGATGATTAGAAACTATTATTGCATGATTCCCTCCTAATCAGTGGCTAATTTATGGAATTGGAAGTTAGGGTTCATACCCAAATTTGGGGGTTTTGCCTGGAATCCGGATTTGAGTGAATTGTTTGTTCTTCTAGCTTATAATTGATGGGAGTTGATCACCTAGAGCATCAGTTTCATGTTGAGACCTATAAATTCCTTATTTCATCTTTCTAGTTCATAAATCCCATTCCATAGGTTGAGATTTGGGTCTTGAATAGAAGTAAAGGTTGAATGATGTTTCTTCTTTATTCTAATTTAATAATTCGGATATGATTAGACTTCCATTCACTACTAAAAAAATAGCGTTTAGCGACGGATTTTTAGCGACAGACCATATTCCGTCGCTAATAATGACAGATTTCGCTATGGAACGATTATTTTGTCGCGAGAATAGCGATTAAAATTTTATCTAATTGTATAGTGATGGATTAACAACGAAAACATTGTTCCGTCGCTAATTATTAGCACGAAATTTTGGCGCCTTAATTTTCACTACAGATCTAGCAACAAAAGGAGTGCGACAAAATTTTTTGATATGTAGCGACGGATGTTGCAATGGTAAATCCATTGCGAAGTCTTTTAATTTATCTCTAAAAAATATTTATTCGTAGCGACAAAAAATTTCGTCGTTAGTTTTTATCTTCTTTAAAAGTCGAAGTTTTGTTTAGCGACGGAAGGTAGAAGCGTCGTTAATTCCGTCGCTATCTCTTTTAATTAAGAGATAAATAAATCCTAGGGCACAAATAGGCACTTCTCTCATTTCAAGCACCACAACACATACACAAATAGCTATTCTCTCATTTCCACGGTTAAACCATCACTGAAAGCACCAAAAGACCTTAAAGAACACCATGTCCTTCACCACCGAAACCACTGACACTCGGCAGAAGAAGAATTAAAACATTTTCTCACTCTAAAACCTTTTTGTTTCTCTACATTAAAGAAACCATGTTCTTCACTTTGCTGAAACCATTGTTCTTCACTTCGCCGTGCTTTAGGTGTTGTATTATATGTATATATTTGTATATTTTCTTATCTTAGTTGTAGAAACGAGTATGATTATTTAAACCATCAAAAGATTGACAAAATATTGTGTATTTGAGTCAAAATCCAGTGGATCTTAGCAAAACCCACTGGGTATTTCATTTTACTCTTAGTTTGGTGTAATTTTGGTATTTTGTTTGTTTTCAAAGTTCTGGTTCATTGAATTTCTTTGCATGTGGGTTTTTGGTTTGTTCTCTTTTTTTTGATTTGGGTTTTCTTCCATTAATTTGGATGTATGTTTTAAACTGAGTCTTTAGAAGAAATAAAATGGTTTGACAGCTTAGGAATTAAATTTTCTACTTGAAAATAATTCATCTTAACAGGATCGTAGTGAGAAGTTGGGTTCGAAGCTCGGTCCGTGGAAGCTGGTTGGTTCAGAAATTACAATGTCGGTTGATTTAGCACTTTGAGGTTCATTTTGGTGCATTTGGCTTGAATTATACTCTGTTCTCGATAGTTCGTCCTTGGTTATTTTTAATTTCCGATTGTGTGCTTATTTAATGGTTCTTTAATGACGTAGCATATAAAAGATGATGATTTAAAATTATGAGTGCATATTGTCGGCTGCTAACAGTAAATAATTTGCATTGTTTGGGGTCTGATTCTCTTGCTGGTTGGTTCGCTTGTTAGATTTTTTTTCATACTATGTTCCTCTGAAAATGCATAAACCTGATTTTCTTCAAGCTATTTTACCACTTTCATTGTTACTTGCTAGAATTTTGTAGTGGACTATGCGCCTATGATGTTTGATGATATGCATTGTTATTTAGTGCTTCTTATTTGGGGTTAAGTGCTTAAGTTCGTAGCGAAAATACTTTCTTGGGATAAAATAGCAAGTAGTTGAAACCAGTTAACCTTTGCTATATGATTTCGCGCCATTAAATTCCTTATTGGACTTTTATATTTCATTGTCGTTTTAGTTCAAACTTTGATAGAATCCTCCTCATGTTATTTATATTACAGGTAGTGGACGTTAGAATTTATTGAAGTTCGATTCACTTAAGGTTCTGCATTTTAGCTGCTGTTGAAGGACTGCTGCCTGCTATTGAAGTTCTACTCACTTTAAGGTTCTCCATCTCCACTTTCTCTCTGTACAATATGTTAGCTATCATGTTAGTACTTTAAGAAGGTATTAGATCATCTACTCTACTAAGATCATCTACTCTACTAAGTTATATATTCTCTCTGTACAATCTATTGATGATGGTCTTCAAGCTAAAAGAGATTTATTACCCATCATCGGTGCTACAAGTCGTTGGTAAAAGAGTTGATACTAATTCAGCTTTTTTCCGTGCTTATGTGAAACAAAATATTATATGTAGAAATCTATGGATACGGAGGAGTTATGACTTGTGGTTTACATAATTTGAAGCAGATCACTGAATTGATACTTGTACGTAGAATAGTATACAAGCTCAGAAGTATTATTTTTCCGATGTATTTGTTTGTTGGTGATCATGAGAAGTGAAGTAATGAATATATTTGACGCCGAGAGATAGTTAATTGTAGTTGTGTGTGTTGTACTTCTAAATGACATGATCTCATGAAATCATCATAGGTAAATAGTTGATTTGAGATGACTCCGCTGGACGAATGGATACAGAGGATTATATAGCTAACTTCAACTATTTTGTAGGGTATTCAGTATTGTGCTTCAAATTCCCGTTAATGTAGACCATTGCAAAGGATTATTCAGATTATTAGTGTTAATATAAACCTAAATGACCATTTCTATTTTCCTACTGTTTTCCATTACTAGCAGTCTGCTTGCTTAATTTGGTTGCCTCCTTACTGATGGCTACTTTAATTTGCTTACCTTCATTATTTTTGTAGATATTTTTGTAGATATGGCTAGAGGAGGTTGTTTAGGCAAGTCCTCAGTTAGGGGTGATTCTGCTATTCGTGCAACCATGCCTAGCATTCCCATTTCCACCACAATTAGTCCTTAACAAGGTGGTACGAGTTTCCTAGGTGGCCAGATCCTATAAACCATAGTAGGAAGTTTGATTTATTGTCTTTTTCGAGTTAAAGTTAGACGTAAAGTACTATAAATTACTATAATTAAAAATGATTAGAAAACATTTGAAAAAGTCGTAGTCAAGGAAAAATGTTTGACTTCCAAATAGTAATGGTTTCTTGTAAAATGAAGCAGAAGGAATACTTCGCAAATGACACTGTAACTTTTGCTGATTGTAGGATCATACTTGATTGAAAGTCCAAATGTCAAACTCTAGTTTTCTCCACAATGTTTTGTATATTATGCTAATACATCAAAAAGCTATAATTGCTCACTTGTACCAATACCTGAATTTGTTCTAAATCTTTGTTCATTTGTGTAAGGTTTGTTAGATATGGGATGCAAGAGTTCAACAAAGCTCATCACTTTACAATGGAACAAAGTTCAGGGTATGCTGCCCTCTTCTGTCATTGCATGTCTCTTTTAATTATAATTCTGAATTACGGATATTTTGTCTATTATTTGTTCAGATTAAATTTAGACAGTGTAGTGTTGTACTGTTGTCACTTTGATGATAACAGTTGCAACGCTATTATTTATAAGAAAGTTTAGCTGGTCATTTCTATTTTATCAAATTGACCCTAATCTGGTATATGCATAGCTTGGGAAGCTGCATTTCCTTGAATTTACTCCTAAAAAATGTTATATATACTGATGCTTTTACAGTATGGTGGATACAACTTCGATGTAGGGAATGATCCCAAGCAAGAGTCTCATGTTTCCCTTCATCTTAGTCTGACAGATTATAGGTTCTTCTCTATCTTCCTCTTTCCTTCCTGACATCCTTTATTGTTTCATTTCAGCATATGTTTTTTCATTTGATATGCATGTGATGGAAAACTATAATGATTTACTCCGTCCAGTGCAATTTGGACTTGCTAATTTTACTGTCCCAATCTTATAAATAGAACGTTGAGACCATGAATCATCAAATATGGTTTGTTCTTGAGAGTGCACTCTTTCTTGTAGTTGGGAGTCGCACCACCGGTATTGAAAAAGGGTATTGCGGAATGAGGATATTTATAGTGGTGATGAGCAGAGTATTAACACTTAGAATCCCAAGTCAAACTATCGTTTTTACCAGAAGCTCTCTGCGTCACTCTCAGTGTAGTCATAGCAAATAACCTATTTTCTTATTCAAAATTGTTTATTTTTATCACAGATTCTAATTTATGTTATTGAGGCACTACTTTTTGCAAGGGCTCTCATCTACTGTAATATAGAGCATAGATCTTTGAGTATGCTCTCTATTTGGAAAATCTATGTAGAAAATTACTTTAGATTACTTTTTGGAATGGTTCTTTTCCATTTTCTAATAGTATTTGACAAGTCAAGCTGCAGTTTGATATCACTGTCTTTAAATGCTTTGCCAACTTGTTTTCATACATATCAACCTTCTATTTTTCCATTAGTTTGGCATCTTGCTTGATTTCAAATGTACTTTTGCGCAGCAATAGCTTTATGAGACATCTTTGGTGCAATTTACACTGGTAATGTTCTTTATTTGTGCTGTTAAAATCTTGGGTGAACTGTGATACTTGTGAGTGCCTGCCGTGTTCCGTCAACACTTTAATTTTATCCATGCATCTAACTGAAAAGAAGAAGAGCAAAAATAGAGAATGAATTAGAAATATAATGATCTTACGTTTGAATTTTTTTACTCAGAACATTCATGGGAGCAAATTTAAGTTCTATGTGGGAGAGATTTCTTGTTTCATCTGAAGGTAAGCTTCCATGAAATACAATATTTCTTTGACTTGCTTCTTTCTTTTGGAAATGAGTGTACCTTGTATATGCTTCTTTGGTGTTTTGGTCTCCTTTTCTATTCTCTTTTAAACAATCCAACATAAGGTCTGCGACTCTGCAGCTAATTTGATGTCTTAAAATTCTAAGAGGGATATGTTACAGGTTTTTTATGTAATGCAGAACTGCATATAGCATTTCACAGAGCAGGCACTTCGAGTATATGGATATGATTCTGACTATCCTCCTGGTCACAAGACTACAATTCATTTGTACTAAAAGATGTGACTTGGTTTTCTGCAGATGATTGTATACAGTGTCAGCACACATCAAGTCCTCTTGGTAATGGTGCAGTTGTGGAGACTTCTGACAGAAGAATACTTGTGCTTCAGAGAAGTAATAAAGTTGGAGAATTCCCTGGATATTTTGTTTTTCCTGGAGGCCATCCAGAGGTATCTCATCTCATGTTGTAAGTTGTAAGTATATATTTTTTCAGGCACTCTTAATCTCGCTGGCTTATTTCTTTTAGGATATTACTTTTGTCTTTTGTGACTGAATTATTGGGAAAAGTTCTGATAATTATGTTTAAGATTAAATTGCCCTTTGTCTAGAATAGAAAAATATGGAGCATCACTCTTGTTATATAGTTCTTTCACCTCAAAAAACTTGCCACATTTTATCTGGAACTCGATAAGAGTGACTTTGGTGGTGCAGACGGAAAAGATTATATTTGCTTATTAGCAGTATGTGTCATTTGCATCTTGGTACCACTTCTGTTCTCCATGATTAGATTTGGAACAAACTCTCAGGTCTCTGCCAGTCTAACTTAGTGAACAATACTTTGCATTTTTTTTTCAAGGGCAGCTCACTTAATCCAACTGGGCAGATTCTCATTTGCTCCTATCTATCTTATCCAATTAATGCTTTTCTTCTTCCTTCTAATTATGAAGTTAGTCAAACCAATTTTGTCTAGTTTGAATGCTTCCTCAATAGCTCTTAAAAGACTCTTTACATCATAATATATTCTGGTTTGTTCATGAAAGGATTTTTCTTTAGTCTCAAATGAAGTCCTATATTAGCTTTTATTAACTTTTTGTACATTCCTCTTCCTTGACAAGTTACTTTCTTTAAGCTAAGTTATGAATAAACAGGGTCCATTTCAATGATTAACAGAGAACAACAGAGACTTGCATTTTTTTATATGTTATTTTCAATCTCATTTTTACACAAAAACAAAAAACTTCTTTTGCCAATTTTGTGAAATGAGTAACTTTTGCATAGGCTGTTGAAAAGGGTCGAGATCCAACACCAAGTGAGGTACATTTGCACGCCCATACACATGATCTGATGGAGAATCTTTTGTTGATGAGCGTGCCCGAGCTGTCCATGTAAGTCTAAATTTTTTTATAATTTTAGTGACTTTATATTTGGGGAGCGGATCTGTCCAGTAGGCAATCCTCTAGTAAATGTAAATAAGGTGCTGGATTGAAGCCCACTTGGGTGTTTGATATTTTTACTTTATTCTCAGATTTTTTTTATCTATGTCAGTGAATCTTTGGTTACATTTAATATTCTTTGTAATTGAAATAAACTGTTAGTAAAATTGAAATAAACTGTTAGTAATTTTTTTACTCTTCAAAGTTATCACTAACATATATTGTGTTGTGTCTGCTGCTTATTATTGAAATAATTCACAAGAAAAAATAATAAAGCATCTGGTGCTCAAGAATTAGTGTCTTGCTGGTGCTCAAATCATTAATCGATAGAGGTGCTAGTGCTCAAGAATTAATGTCTTGCTGGTGCTCAAAATTTAGTAGTGATTTGTTCTATCCAAAATCTTTTTTCTCTCACTGAATCTGCATTAGAGATGTGCTTTATAAGCATCACTAACTCCCTTTTTGGCTACTAATGTGAATAATAACGTATCCTTGGTGGATGATTGATCAGTAGGAAAAGTTTAGCTTCACATTATTTGCAATGTGTGAAATAGGAATCTATTTCAACAAAGTTCGTTCCATCTCTGATGTGAGAGTGGGTTTGAAACTGAGAGTGCGTAAAAGAAACACAGGGCAATAGAAAAAACCAATAGATTCTTGTCAAAAGCGCATAACCAATTTACGAACACCTATTATGGTGCGGAGACCTTTAAAAATGCATAGGGAACTAGTTACTTTGTTGAATGATCCAAATAACACATGAGCCTCGGGATCATATCTTGCTTGCAACTTACCTTGAAAAAGCAATTATTTTGTTGTTAGGTTCTATATAGTGTTGGCAAACCATGGAATTCCAGAGTTAGCATAACTATTGCACACGAGGATCATTTTGCATATCAGGGAAAACTAAGTTATTACCAGGGTTAACATTTCTGTTTTGTCTAACATAATGGTGGAAAAAATGATCTGAATGACTGCAAGCCCAATAAATTAGAGAACCAATTTGATATTCAATAATGTATGCCCTGTGCTAACATCAAACAAATGGCTATTTTTATCCATTTCAAGATAACAAGGCATTTTAGATACTCAAGTTGCTTCAATCCAGCACCCTATTGATATTTACTGGAGGATTCCTGCTGGAGCAGATCCGCTCCCTTATATTTGGCATTCATATCCCTTTTTATTTGGTATAATTGAATGGTTAGTATTCTTGATGTTTTAATTTCACAACTTATTACAGGAAAGATATCAAGAAATATTACGGGAAAAATCACAGTCTCAGTCTGATATTGATCAATGTGAAGCATATTACGAAGCTGCTGGAGGAGCAAAGAAGAGAAGAAATCTCGGATCTCAAGCACAAAGTTATTACGGGCTGAATCTTCGTGTCAATTCTGGCTTCAATGCTTCATCATCAGCACCACCTTCAATTTCTAAATCAGCACCGACAGAAAATATGGAGATAATGATGCGATTGATTCCTACACTGACTGATCGCATGCTTCCTGTATTTATTGAGCAGACACGCAGAGTGATTTCTTCACCATCACATCATCCAAATACTTCTAGCGACAACCCATCAGTTGTGACACCCATAGTGCCTCATACTACTACTGCTAACGTTGACGATGTTGATCCTTTAGTTTCTGATGATGATCGTAGTCCTTCACCCATGCATTAGTTTTTGATATTATCTGTTTTTTGTTGGAAAGAACAAATTATGCACTAACCATACTTGACGGATGTGGGTTCTTTCGGTAGTTGATAGCTTGATGTTGTCGATGTTTTGGACTTAACGATTAGGATTTCGCTATCTATTTTGAATCTTCTATAAATATTATTTTATGTGAATGTCAGTTATTTTTAAGGTATTTAATAATTTATATTTAGTATGTTTCAACAAGTGTATTTAAAATAAATATATAAAAAGATTTTAGAAAAAAAACTATTTGCAACGGATTTTGGTCGTTGCTAGAGGGAAAAAGTCGGCGGCGGATTGCGACAAATGTTACATTGTCGCCAAAAGCAGGACATAAATAATTCAAATATGTTGCAACAGATTAGCGACAAAACTTTTCGTCGCTAATTTACTAAAACGATGAAACGAAATATGAAATTAGTGACGGAATTTATATAAATAGCGACAAAATGTTCCGTTGCTATAATGTGGCGACGGATCTCACACGTCGCTAAGCTTGCTACAAAGTTCATTTTTCCATCGCTAAGAGGTTAGCAATGAGCAAAATAGTAATAGACGATATTCCATCGCTAATCTGTCGCAACATATGTTTAGCGATGGATATATGTTGATTAGCGACGAAATACGTCCGTCGGTAAACGCTGTTTTTTTTTGTAGTGATTATCTCGAAGCTCAAAGGAAGGGCAAGACTAAGGTTAGACTATTAGAGACTTTGTTGTTTGGCTTTTCAGGTAGATTATGGTTTACCTTATGGTGAGATTTCGATTAGCGAAGCATATGTTTAGATGATATTGTCGGAGAATGCATGTAAACCTTCGGGTATGAAGTTGAGTTAGATATTGCATTAGGTTGGGCCTTTTTGTATGATTTGGAGGTTAACCACCCCGTTGCGTTGTTGACTTATCATGTTCTATTTACTTATTAGCTCGCTGCCATGTTGAGACACCGGATATTGGTGATTAGTGATATATCATGACTATGTATTGCCATACTTTACTTGATTTGATATTGAGATGAGAATTGTGATTCCATTATGAATTATTGTGTAGCCTTATTATTGATATTACTTGTGTGTCATGTGTGGTACTGTTTGGGATTAAATTGGTTGTTGATATTACATTGCATCATATTCATACTTATTTTCATAATACATTGATATTGCATTGTTATGGTACTGAGGATGGAAAGTGAGACGGTAATACTGATGCGTTGAAACATATTGTATATCAGGTCCTCTCTGGGCTTTGTGCGGAATGACTGATACGAGGCGTATAGGTGGGAATGGAGTCATCTCTGAGCTGTGTGTGGAGTGACTAGTACATGGACTTCGTGGGTCCCCCATGGGTTATCTTTGTCGAGATATGATGTTCCATCGGTCAGAGTACCTAAGTACGGTGCATATGCATTGCATTCATCATTCATACATTATTGTATTGCATTATACCTCTTAGTTTTCTGTGATATGTTGTTAGATGATTGCAATATACTGATTCGGATTGGTCACACAGAAACTTGGCACAATTGGATTTAGATGCTATAAGATAGGTGATGACTTGTTGTGATATGATTGTGATATACTGATTCGGATTGGTCACACAGAGACTTGGCATAGTTGGGTTTAGATGCTATAACATAGGTAATGACTTGTTCCATGGTATGGATTCGTGTTGACTTGTACCTTGTTGTTTTACGTGTATCTGGCTTTTTTGTCTTTATATAGGTTAGCTAGTCTTAGTCGGCCTATGATACCTACTAGTACTTGTGGTTTGTACTGACCTGCACTTGCTGCATTCTTTTATGAACGCAGAGTACCAGGTTGGACCTACTTCTACCCCTCGTGGCTGATACTCGAGGATTGTTGATTCAAGTCTCTTCAGGGTGAGCATGAGGTCGTACGCTGCCCAAAGACTCTTGCAATTACTTATGTCTTGCTTTCCATTCTGAGACATGATTTTGAGACTACTTATGTATTATTATTCAGACTTCTAGTATTTGGTTTAGATGCTCTTGTATGACCAGACCAGATACTTGAGTGGATTTTATTTACTTCCACACTTATTTATGTTATATCTGTGAGACTTATTTTATTTTACTTTCTTCCGCTATTTTTTATCACTTGTGAATGTTGGGTTAAGGGTTCGCCTACCGAGATGGGAAAGGCAGGTGCCCACACGACTTAGTGAAATTGGGTCGTGACACATTTTGATACTTGAATGGTAGCTGTTCTTATAAGAAAACTCTATAAGAGGCAAGTGGTCATCCCAAATCTCTTTAAAGCTTAACACGCACGCTCTTCGTATACCCGTGAGGGCTTGAATAGTGAGTTCTGCCTGGCCATCTGTTTAGGGCTGAAAATTGTACTAAGGTTTACTTATGACTTAAACCTTTCTAAAAAGACCTTCGAAAGTTTACGGTAACCTCGGCTCCTTTATCTCAAATAATAGACATTAGAATGTTATGGAGTCTCATAGTCTCCTTAATATACAACTTTGCATAATCCTCAACCGCGTGAATGGCTCTGTCTGGCAAGAAATGGGTCAACTTGGTCAGTTTGTCGACCATAACTTATATGGAGTCATATTCCTGATAAGAGTGGGGCGACTCCACAATGAAATTCATGCTAATCACCTTTCATCATCAAGTCTAGATCTCTACTAGCCTTCTAAGCGTCCGATGCTCTATCTTTACTTGCTGACAATTAGGACATTATGCCATAAACTTGGCAATGTACTTGTTCATATCATTCCACCAATATATATATTTGATATCATGGTACATCTTCGTCGAACTAGGATTAATAGATTAGCGGGACTAATGTACCTTCATCATAATCTTGCCCCGACGACGAACTATATTTGAGGCATACATTCAACTTCTGCATCGAAGAACTTTGTCCCCCTTAAGGTCAAACATATTGTTGCTCCTTTACCTCTGTTACAAAGGATGATCTGGTTACATTCTGAACCATAGCTCTACCATCATAGAAATCTATTAATTGGACTCCCAAGCTTGCTAACTGCTGGAGCTCTTTGACTAACTTACTCTCTTCTCGGCTTCTAAGTAAGCCACACTACCCATAAATCTCATCTTATGTTTCCCTAAAGGTTGTCACCTTATTATCTGAACTTCCTCTTTAAGCTATATTAGGGCAGAATCTGCATACTGCTACTTTTTCACTTTTACCACTATGGGCAATACCACTGGGTTCTGAATGGTAACTCTGCTGTTATCTTAGTTCAATGCACTTTTATCAATTTCGTGGGATTCTCTTCCATAGTAGTCTAGCTTCTGACTCGTTTCCTTGTTGAGGAGGACCATACTCAGCTACATCATCTTGGCTCATCTTTACTTACTTCTTAATCCCAAGGATTGTTACTCTCTTGAAGAGGACTCGTGTATCTCTGTACGGTAAAGATGTCATGCCATACCTCAAATGCATGCTTAACTGTTTACCGACCCTAACTCACAAGTTCGTAATTCTCCTTGACTTTCCCAACCGCTCTTAAGCGTAGAGGATCTCATTCCCTTATTCATTCTAAATACGCGCATTACGCATGCATTAACTTCCTTAGTCTTCACTAATCTAGAGTTCCTTATATGCATGGCCTTAGGTATACGTTTGGGTTCTGATTTGTTTCTTTATTCAACCAGCATAGCTAACAATAAATTGCTGATGTACTTTCTTATTGTCTACATACCCATATTCTAAAGGGATTGACGTTACTGGTCAATTTTTTTTTTGTAATCGACACTTTAAACCACTATACTCGGAGTAAATTCTCCTCCCTTGTGTCTTAGCTAACATATTTTATCAATATACTTCCAGAGTGAACTTATCATTCATATTAGGCTACAAGCTCATTATTATATATCCTTATAAATCGTAGGCGTCCTTAAACTGCCACAATTATGCTTAACTACTTCAATTTCCATCGTTACTTTGATAGTATCAATTATGTATACAACCTCTAAATGTTTGCATTAATCCTAGGCTTTTTGCCCCTTTTTACTTATGAACTGATGTACACTAGATCTTATTTTTCGTTACTCTTGTCTGAAATATCTTCTAAGTGTTACGATTATTTACTTGCAAAACTGGAACTTCTGGCTCAAGAACCATTCTATAATGTACAATTTTGTATCATCTGATGGCTCGTCTGGCCTCTTGACTAGCTTCCTTCTGGGCTTTACATAAATAATCTCCCGGTGTTCTTGTCTTACCCTTTCATTCATTAATCTTGAATAACCCTCTTGGGTCTATACATTTCTATCTTTGCTTATACTTCATGCTATTCCTTTCTAAGCCTCATATTTTTGGCTGCTCTTACTATTGTTTAAGTCCTCTAACTTGGATGTTTCTACTGTTATTCTTTTTGCATTTATATTTACATATCATTCCATAGTCATCACGCATCTGTAGAATCTGGATAACACAATCTTATTCGTCTTGAAACTTTTTGTTGTAACCCTTCTTACTTATTCAATCACTTAACGAATATGTGATTCCGTTTTGATATTTTATCTTACTATCCCTCCTTTTGGGAGGATGGCCACACCTTGCGCTCAAGGATTTCATTCCTAAGAAGTCATATTATTACCTAAACACCTTCCGTAACTCTGCGAACTTTTAATAACTTACACTTGCCTCAGAACAAGTCTCTCTTACCTGAGACAACTGAATCGCTTAAATTAATAACTGACGTGCTCGATCTCGATAAATTTCAGTTGTTACTCAAGATGTTAGTCCTACGGGGGCTCCTTTCTTGATAACCTTTAAGGTTGCTTTTTCCTTTCTTGATAACCTTTAAGGTTGCTTTTCTGCAATGCAGTCCCTTACTGCCTAATCTCTTACCTTGCGATTTTCGCAATACCTACTGGTATAACAATCTCTCGAGTGTCTGACTCGTATTTAGTTTTTGGCTTAGGTACTCTTCAATATCGATGCTTCCTAATTCAGGGATCTAAATCATGTGATTGGTATACTTTGTTGACATTTGTCAATTCATATTTCGTAATGGAGACTTGGTCTCATAGGATATTCCTTTTCACAACTAAGCATGTACTTCCTTTTACCCTTTTGTTTTTACTTCGCTACGAACTTGTCACATTACCATATTTTATCTTGGGACCCTACGTCATTTAACATATTTGTTCAGGTGCCCCACTTATCTTTATACCAACCTCTTTCTACTATTTTTACTTCTTATCTGATTCTACGTGTTACGGTTTGCTTTTAAGTGGGTTAAGGCATAAAAGTTCCTATGAGGTTGTCGGTGCTCTAATTGAATTTTAGTATTTTTTTTTTAGAGCGTGTACCACCTAATTTATTTATGAAAAACGAGGAAAATTGGGTTTCACGACCCCACCGGAGGGCCATGACGGGTACCCGGAGCTACCCTACCGAGAACCTCTTTACATACTTCTCATAATCACATCTAGGTGGACCACAACTTAAAGAGATACGAGTTCAATAAACATATGCACGTCTATGCAAACATCATCATATATGCCCATATATACAAGCGGACAAGCCTACCAAAATGATATACGAAAATATTAACTGATGAGGTTATGGGATATCTAACTATGTACATCTTCCTACGAGCCTCTACATGGAGTGCATAATATCATAAAGATGAGACAGGACCCCGCCATGCCCATATGTACACAAAAGAATAGTAGCAACGAAACTGCAGCTCCGGATCAAATGGAGCACTCCTATACAATCGATGATGAAGCAGCCTAGGGGTCTGGTTCGTCTCCCTATTTACCTGCGGGCGTAAAGGTAGAGTCTACAAACAAAAGGATGCTAGTACGAATAATGTACTGAGTATGTAAGACATTAATAGCAACATGATGAAAGCATGAAGATAACATAAGATAAAGAGATCAATTTCCTCAGAATACCTCTTAAGGCGGTTGTCATGCATACTTAACCTTTTTTCTAAAGAAAACATTTCCATACATACCTATATGTATAATGATACCGCACCCAGCCATATAGGATCGATGTCGCCCGTAGCCGGCCAAAACAAGGCTCGGTGTTATCTGTACCCAACTGCAGTGGTATGCACAATAGATGCGTACTGTGCCGGGGTAGGCTTATAGTGTGGATCGGTGTTATAATATATATATATATATATATATACATATATATAGATATCTATATATATATATATATATACATATATATAGATATCTATATATATATATATGCATAGATATATATATGTACGTATATATATATGTATATATATATACGTATATATATGTATATACATAGATATATATATGATATATATATATGTATATACATATACATATATATATGTATATACATATACATATACATATATGTATATACATATACATATATTACTATTATATATAAGAGCAAATGTGAGGACTTTTGTAGTCCTCACAATAATTTCCCAATTTTTTAAAAACTTTTTAATTAATTACTTTTATGTCCTAATCTTATTTATTTAAGTCAATTTTTTTGTTTTTTGTTTTTAAAGTCTACTTTTCAAAAGCTATCGAACACAGGGACTTTTGTAGTCCTCACAATAATTTTCAAATTTTTTTAAAACTTTTTAATTAATTACTTTTAGGTCCTAATCTTATTTATTTAAGTCAATTTTTTTATTTTTGTTTTTAAAGTCTACTTTTCAAAAGCTATCGAACCTCCTACCTCATTTTTCACGTTCTTTGATTTTTCGATTGGTGCTCGATATCCGCATTTGAGCCCAATTAATCCAGATAATTCACACTGCATCGCGCCTATTCGGGGGTAGCGCTTCCTCCAAAGATTTTTTTCCATATCCATGTTCGAAACCCTAACCCTGATTAAGAGAGGAGCGACTCCACTGCACAAGTTAAATTATGTATTTGTCTTAAAAGTTCATTAACTATATATAGATTATTTATTTAGAACTAAATAACTTCAGAAAATTAGGATACATAAGTTATAATGTCAAATTTTGGTTCCGAATTTGATTTGAATTAAATAATTTCATCAAAATGGAAGTTAAAATATTAAAGGAGTGGAATGAAAATTTTGCTTTCATATAACTACTCACTTGTGGGACTACAATGGGTATATGGTGGTGGTTGTTGTTGTTGTACACTTGTACTAACACAAATTATATTTCTTTAGTTAAAATATCTACTTTTATATCTTGAGTTTGCACGGGCCTCACATAACTAGTATATATATATACTCATAGAACATCAATCTGAGCTTCTCGAAGTGATATAAGGCCCGTGAACCTCCGATTACCATTATGGAATCATCATTGTCACCATATCATTCCTAAAAGGGTCAATTACCATGAAATGAGATTAACGATGATGAAAAAGATCAGTAATATTATGAGAACATCAAGAACCATAAGCTTTTAGTATATTTAGATATAGGGACATTTTGGATATCACATATATGCTCACAACAAAAGAATCATGCCTTAAGAAAGAAAGAGTTAGCCTTATCATACCTTTATGTCTCCTTAACTACTTAACATTCTCTTCCCAAGCTCACAAATCTACATTCCAGAGGATTCATACCAAGGTTAAGACTTGAGAACACTCATAATTTCAACTAGAGTAATTAGTAAGCTAGCACAATTTAGGCAGCACTTCCCCTATTTAATCGACATCCACCAAATTCCAAAACAACTCCCAACAACAATAAAAATACCAACAACACTATAGTCTAGGAATTATATTCAAATTAATCTCAAATTTATCCAAGATCTCCGTTCAAACTCATCTTATAACCATCAACTTCAACTTCGTACTTTGTGACTTATCTACTATGTTTCTTTCCTCTTCAAGACTTACTAGATATTTAAACTAACTCAATCATGTAAATAGGATGAATAACATACCTTATTATAGAATAAATTCACCTCACTCAACTTCTTCCAAGATCAAGTTTACCACAACATTGAAGAGAAACAAGAACAATCATCTTCACGGATTATCTTGAGGTTTTGATGTTTGATCTTCTCTTTTAATGGCGTGGAAGATTTTGAAATGTTGTAGAACCTTTAAGAACACTCTTATAATATGGATAGAAGGGTTTGGAAAATGAATGTGAAAAATGGGATCCTTTGGGGTTTAAAAAGGGTTAAAAATCGCCTCACCGCCCCATGTTGCGGAGAGTATACGTCACCACATACTCAGTATGTGGCTGCATACTCCCTCCACAACATAAAGGTTATGTTGGGAAGTAGTCTCAGCCAAAATGTCAAGTTTTCGGCCAATATGCTGCACATCATACTAAGTATGCGCCCGCATATTGCCCCAATTTTTCAATTTCGCGAAAATGCGTTCTTTTCGATTCGTTTGACCTCCAATCCTTATGAAACCTTCTTGGCACTTGTATAAAACTTCATTAACTATCTAATGAGCCCTATATCTTCCTCTCAAGGTGATGCTAAACAATGTATAACAAAAATGACACGAAATCCTCCCCAAACCTGACGCCAATTCCAATTCTTCAACGAACTTACTTCCGCCACTTCTTTTAACCCCGAAATCGTAAGGTACATACTTAGAATTATTAGATACACTCCTTAACCCTATAAGGGCTTCATATCCACTTTAGGCTTGTGTTAGTCTATTTATAATGCAAATGACGCGAAATTTTCAAAGTGTAACATTCTTCCTCCCTTAAGAACATTCGTTCTCAAATGACTCTTATGGATCCTACAAAAATTACACCAGAGTTTTCCCTATAACTGTACCACTACCATCCTATCACAACAATCCAAAATATACAACACCTCATAGGACCACAACAATAACAATAATGTTGGCCCCACACCACAAAGAAATCACAAAAGAAAGCATTACGCACCTGAAAATAATAGGTTCTCTATCTGAACCTCCTCTGGAAGTGGAAAAGAGTGGGGATAACTGGAACTCATATCTTCTTCAGCTTCCCTAGTCATTTCTTCCCTATTATTGTTTCTCTATAGAACTTTAACTGAATCCACATCTTTATTCCTTAATCTCCAAACTTGTCTATCTAGGATCGCAATGGGAATTTCTTCATAAGATAATTGCCCGGTAACTTGAACGTCATCGATGGGTACAACTCTAGAAGGATCTCCAATGCACTTACAAAGCATTGATACATGAAAAACCGGATGGACTGATTCTAAGTCTGAAGGTAGATCTAACTCATAGTCCACTTGGCCCACCTTGCGAATAATCTTGTAAGGCCCAATGTACTGAGGACTAAACTTACCCCTTTTACCAAATCTCATGATGCCTTTAATCGGTGATACCCTTAAGAATACCCAATCATCAACTTGGAATTCTAAGTCTGATCGACGATTATCCGCATAAGATTTCTGCTGACTTTGAGCTGCCAATAATTGGTCCTGAATAAGCTTAACCTTCTCCATTGCTTGCTGGATCAAATCTGGCCCAACTAACTTAGTCTCCCCTACTTCGAACCATCCAATTGGTGATAAACACTTTTGCCCATATAAAGCCTCATACAGAGCCATCTGGATACTAGAATGATAACTATTGTTATATGCAAATTCAATGAGCAGTAAGTGATCATCCCAACTGCCTCCAAAATCTAACACATATGCCCGTAGCATATCTTCGAGAGTATGAATAGTGCGTTCAACTTGTCCATCAGTCTGGGATGAAATATTGATTAGTTGATTGTATGTGTTGTGAAATTGGTAGGAGAACACATGTCTAGTCTTCAAACATGATTGTGTGTGGTTGAACTTCCTATATGTTGTTGTTTGAGTGATTATGTGGGCTTCGTGCCACTATTCATTGTGTTGGGACTTACAGGTTGATGGTGTTGTGATGAGAAGTTAATATGATCTTCTTGGTGGAATTGAGATACAAATGATAATCTGATTATTGAAAATAATGTGTCTATATATATATATATATATAAAGGCTCATTTGACCGGGGGTGAGGATAAGACGTAGATATGAACAAGCACATTTGACCGGGAGTGAGGATGTGGCCTAGTTGTGAGCTCGGGTCCAAGGAATGAGTCCGGAACGAGTGGTACATGGACACCATGGGTCCCCTGCAGGTCATGACTACTGAGCAATAACATCAGTTAGCATGTGTGTATAGTGTGTATATGGTTATTGTTGGTAGGTTTATTTCCGTTGTTTGCTTCCGTTGATTTGACTCTTGATATCATTGGGTGACTTGATTATTAATATCCTTGGTTGTCTTGTTGATTGGGTTAATTGATTATGTGTTGTTGACTAACTTGTCTATTTTATCGATTTTATGATGTATGCATGATACTAATCTTAGTCGGCCCCATGATATCTACTGGTACATAGTATTTGTACTGATACTACCTTGCTGCATTCTTTTGAGTGCAGATTGTGATCCAGAGACTGCTACCCGACCTCATCTAGCGTTGAGGCCGTTTGCTGACAGATTTAGGTTGAGCTTCTATCCATGCCCGAGCGCTCGAAGATCTTCTTTTATGGTGTCTATTTCTATTCCAGACATTGTTGGTTATTTATCTAGGCGTACTTACATACCTTAGACATGTTTTGGATTAGAGTCCTTGTACGGTGACTTTCGGATTTTGGAGTTGTAATAGTTAGGACTTCTGCATTTACTTTCTTATTTTATGGCATGGCTAAATTTTAATTTATCTTGTGCGTGAATGGTTAATAATTGATTGAAATGGTTAATATAAAAATGGACTTGAACGAATAGATGACTTACGTAATGGTTCGCCCACTAGGAGTTAGTGTGGGTGCCAGTCACTTGGTTGGGTCGTGACAGCTTTGTTCATATCACACGCAAGTTAATGACTGAAGGTTGTCAAGGAGAATTGCCAAGCCAGGTCTTTCTACGGTTCTTTGTTACAATTTAAATTATTATGATCCGTTTCATGTAATTGACCTATGTTCAACAAAAGGGTCCAGTTATTTGTTTGTATTCTCAATAAATAATGAAGCATAAACGTACCCACGCAAATAATTTCAAAATATTATGTCCGGAACGTTTCAACCGAATATTTGGACGAAAAGGAAAATTATATTTGTAATTATTGAATTTCTATACGTAAGGAATTTAATATGAGATCATTGCGTGAAATTACCTAACCGATGTCTTTATATAAAAAATTAGCACACTTTCAGAGGACAAGTTCTGTAAGATTTGGGTAGTACAAATTAGATTAAAAGGTAAGCCACCAATGTCGAACAAGCTTGAAGAAGTGTGTTTGAGCTTCAAATCCAATTTTATGAGAAATTTAGAGTAGGTATTGTTTAGACTTATTGAAAATAGTCCAAGGAGGTTTTCCATAAAATTTTAAGTCATTAGGACTGGTTTGGAATAAAAATTACAATTGAAAATCGTAGAAGAAGTTTGCCTCTGTAGGTAGTAACGTGTATATAATGCTAAACACTATTATAGAAATTTTATATAATGTTAACACTTTTATTGACTGTTGCGAACAAATTGATTATCTAGGTTTAAATTGAAGAATATGGCTAATGTAATAACATTGATTTTCAACATTTAAATGATCATCGTCTACAAACAAGTATTTGGTAAGATATGATCATATTCATATTTTTGTACTATAGATATATATCTAACCAACTTAATTAAACTGCTCATTTTTGCAGGTTCAGACAGCCAAAACATTTAGAATTCAATTATTGCAACATGTATCTTCAAGGCGAAATAATGATTGACTGGAAGTGTGCGTGCAATTATAATCAACTAAATATCGGTGTTCAATTATTAACGTGCAACACGTGTTCGTAGAAACTAGTATACTAAAAGTGGAAGCCCCTTAGTGTAAAGTTAGTTTACTAAAATACCCTTAAAAAGTTAAACGACCATTCTAGCCTTTATTTACACTTATGTAAAACTACTTCCCATTAAATAAAAATACTTAATGCTCTGGTAACTGATTGACGCATTTATTAATAATAATTTCAGCTATGTACGGTGAATCAGATAAACGTTAATGATTATCTCATACTCCGGTAGTTATTGCAGGCAATTGCAATTGTGCAAATCTTCTTAATTACTTACGTTAAAGCCTTTTCACATTTATTTGTAATCCTTTGAACTTCCACTCAGTAACAACACTTATCTGTAGCTTTTCTACATCTTCATTTTAGTATATAAAAGTGAAAAACAAAGGTGCTAAATCACTTGAACCTCTTTGTTCTTCCTGATAGAAATTCTCCTTCTCTATAAAATCTGATGCTGTTTATTTTGCTCAACATCATTTGACCGGGTACATTTATTTATTTATTTATTTTTGTTAGGCTAGTTCATTTTTTACTGACCGCAAATTATTTACGGGCTTGTATTTATGGGATAAAGTGCACTATAATGTTACCCTTCTACAGAAAAGCACTGGAATTAGTTCGTATGGGATCTTTGCCAAAAGAAAGGAAAAAGGAAAGCTTTATTGCTTTTCCTTTATTGCTTTTCAATTAGTTAATACCTTCAAATAGGCTTACTATTTCATCATCAATTTCAATTTGTATTTTTTCCTTCAAATCTTCAATTACTGGTTATATATATATATATATATATATATTACATTATTTTAAGAAGTATATACTCATTGACATGGACACAAAGTAACGCACGCGTCCAGAGAGACTAGTTATAGTTAAATGGTTATAGCCTCCTATGAATCGGTTGAAAATAAACACTGATGGGAGCAGAAATTCAGCCAGGAAGCTGGCATTGGTGGTATCTGCAGAGATCACAGAGGGAAGTTCATCAGGGCCTTTTCCTCTTCTATAGGCTATAAACCAGAAATATTGCTGAAGCCAAAACAGCCTTCTGGTCCGAAATGGGGCAAACACAATGGGCAGAACAACCTTATTAATTCTTGAATGTGACTCCATGATTGTAATGGAAATGATCAAAGGCAAATATAGTGTTCCTTGGCAGATGAAAAACATCATAACACATATTCAAGACATTGCGAGAGATATTAATTACGAGGTTCGACACTGCTTTAGAGAAGCTAATCAAGTCGCCGATGCTTTAGCTAATTGGAATTTAAATAATGATGAGTTGCTCAGGACTATCTCTTATCACGATCTTTCCTCATCTGTTCTTGGGCTGTATAGACTTGTCTCGACCCAAACGCTTAGTCGTGCGGGCACCTACCGTTTCCCACCTTGGTAGGCATACCCTTTTACAAATCGTTAATTCAACAACAATAAAGTAAATAAGACAATAGAAATATAAGTCTCAAACGTAAACATAAATAAGTGTGAAATACAATACTACTACAACCCCAAGGAATCTGGTCTAAAGGCAGTACAAAAGCCACTACTACATCACTACAATTCTAGAATAAATACAAGTCTCAAAATATGAAATATTGTCTCGGAATAACAAGATAAGACAAGTAATAATGAAGAGTCTCCGGGCTGTGGATCCATCAATGTGCTCACCCTAGACACTCGAGAGCAAAGGTCTCGGGAATCAATTGCGAGGAGTGGATGTGGAACCTGTAAAGTACTCTGCACTTATAAAAGAATGCAGCAAGGTAGTATCAGTACAAACACTATGTACTAGTAGGTATTATAGGCCCGCAATAGTTAACTAACATATATAAAAGAAGAGACTGAAGAATAGACACGCTCACAATCAAGTATAAACACAACACAGCTCAAGAATAGCAACTCAAGAATAGAAAGATCAAATAACCGAATCATAGCCTATGGTGAAGCACCTAAACACAAGTCTACCAAGTTTCCCACAATTCCTCAGAATAACCACAAACACAAGGACAACCAACAAATCCGATTAATAGATGTAAAATGAGATAATGATAATGAATGCATATGCAATGGCCGATGTAATCTCCGTACACACATGCTTCAGGCGGAATACCTCCACGCCTCAACAGTCATGACCCATGAGGGACCCGCGAAGTCCATGTACCACTCTCCCGATCCCGGCAAAGACCTCAGGCATCGTACACTCTCTCGATCTCGGTACAGGACTCAGGCATTGGCCACTCATCTCTCTTATCATCATCAGTACAAAATCTCAGCTCATATCAGTGTATTATGAAAGATGAGAATGAGTGCTATGCATAATATCAATGATCAATGATCAATGATAACATATCAAAATCAATCGTGGCACACATGGATACATATATCAGAATCAGTAATAAATCAAGTTCTTTCCTCTATCCAAGATAATAATCAATAAGTGAGGGATAGTAGTTTCACAATCACGATAAGACAACTAAGTATCTAATCTAGTATCAAACACGTGACAACAAGCCAATAGATCACAACAAGGCAACAAGCCCACAATTAAACAACAGTACCAACCTAGGTAATCCATCCCAACTTCATACCCGAAGGCATAACATGCTTTCTGCGACAATCACTAACTTTACATATGCTTCGCTAACCGAAGTCTAAACATAAGGTAAGCCGTAACCTACCTAGAAGTCGACTGGGAGCCACGAACTATCAAACCTTCGCCTTGCCTTTCCGGAGAGCCTCAAAGTACCCAAAGTCTATCCATTATCGAATTCTATGTTAGAAATAAGAAGCAACAATACCCATATTCCTATACTATCTTTCGAATCAAAACAACTATGAAAAAGGGAGAAAACAGGCCCACAAGGGCAAAACAGGTATTTCAAAGGTGAAATTCAATCTTTCAATTCATCAACATAGATGGAAGATTCAAGCCTATTAGTCACTAATTCATCAAATTCCATGCTTAGATTAGTCAAATCCACCACAAAATCTCATTTAGAAAGATTAAAACTCAAATAATTAAGTACACATCAAAACTCATCTTCCTTCTTAAGTTCTATATATAGATTTTCTATCATGGATTCATGCTTAAGAAAGGTAAAAGAGTGAAATCTAGGTTAGAGAACTTACCCTCAAGAGAAATTTGGTTGAAACCTCCTCAAATCGCCTCAACGATGCTTAGGAACAATAAATGAGGGGAAATGACGGGTTTTAACTAGGCAATACGATTTTGGTCCCGTCGTTCGCTGCAGCGGTTGGTCGTCCGCTACAGCGAGCCTCCCACAGAGGGCCCCCTCTCGCTGTCATGAGTTCGCCTCAATGGATCCTCGTCCGCTGTGGCAACTCACCACGAACCCCACATACTTGCCATAGCGGCCAGTCCTCGCTACAATAGGACCGCTACCGCGCACATGGTGTCGGTATGTCAAACACCAGACACAAGAATGATCCTGGTTCTTCACTAACTCAATCCCAAAATCCGATAATCACCCGAGACCTCCCAGATACAAACCAGACATGCAATCATACATAAAAATACGCTACAATATCACTCATGGTCTCGGAATTCCCAACGGGGGTCTATTTGACCGAGTCAATACCCAATGGCCTAAGACTAACTTTCCAACCAATAACCCAAAACGCTCTCGAGTGCCTTAGAAATCGAACTGAACATCCCACCAAGTCATAGTCGACCATCCGGATCTCTCGGAATCGACGAATTTTTGAAAAAGGTCCATTTACCCAAAAGTCAACTATTGGTCAAACATTTTTCACTTTAAGGCTCTATTTGACAAAAGTCATCATAAATCTTGCCCGACTACCTTGGGAATTGTGCCACCCATCCCCACGGGTCAAAATCGTACTAATAGAGCTCGGGAAAGGGTTAACAGGGTAAATGAGTCAAAAGTGCTATAACAACCAAACGCAAGGCTGGATTACATTCAAATGGAGTCGCTAAGGCACAAAGAGAGTAAACATTTTTTTTTGTATAAATTCTCGGGGCCAGTTGAGTAGCTGCAACATATTATTTTGCCTTGACACACTAGCCCCTCTCTGTGCATTTTCTCTAGATAGGATTTATTTCATGCTTTGGTTATGTTATGGAGGATAGGACATATTGTCCTCCTCTGCTTTGTAAAACTTTTGTGGTGATATGGAAAGGTCTCGCCACCATAGGATGAAAAATTAAAAACATAGAGATTTTGTATCGTAGCATACGTCTCTGGTGGTGCCTACTATACGGTGGATATATATGTGTGTGTGTGTCTGTCCTTATAGAGCTATTGACTCATTGCGAGTATGTAATTATTCCCTCCCTCACGTTTTAAACTATTAAAAAAATATATTAATTAAATACAGGTAAATGTATTTAAGTCAATAATAAGACAGTCAAGGAAATAAAAAACATAAGAAAACCTCTTAAGCCTGGGACGAGATTCTTCTGTCTAGCCTCTTAATGGCTTTGTCCTCTTGCTTTTAATAATCTGATTGTCCCTTCCAAGTGCATAAGCAAATAGACCCAAAACAGAATATCGAGCTCAAGAAATAATTAAAAAGTCAAAGATATTACTATTGAAGGTTCAGTTTAATGGTTATAATTTCACATCACACCGTATTAGTATGTGGAGCTGTTTAATTTGGTCCACGAAATATAACCGGTCCAACCTTCCTGGGCTGGTCATTTAAAGGCTTGGAAATTTGAGTTGCATATGCAGTTAAAATTGATCAATAAAAAAACTTATCAAAACAAATTTCTTGCATTTGGTATGCTGATAGAGTGCTATAAATTTTGAGTTGACCAGGTTGAATTATCACATATTATTTAGCGCAAATTGACTATCCATCTTAATCGTAAATGTTTGATGAATAATTACCTAATCCATTTATTGATTCGGCCAATTTTAATTTTTAATTTACCTAAATGTAACACAATGCTCCTATTTGATATGCCTACATACATGATCAAATCTAATTAGTTTCTTCTACTTCGTTCCCTTTCACCCTAGAATGTTTTTAAAATAACAAAAGAATCAAGATCTATTGATTTCTCTCTTTTTTCTGTGGAGGAGTGTAATTTTTAGTTCAGAGCACCTTATTTGCTTCCTCTTCTTCTTACCAGTACTATTATTATTTTATAATTACCTTAGTTTTCAATTTAAGTATTAGTTTTCAATTTAGGTACTAATGTTGTTTCTTTTACTTTAGTTATCTTTACTATTCTTTATATCGATATTTTTTTTTTACTTCGCTAGTTTCATTATAGTTTTTTACTCTTATATTTTTCAAACATATTTTGAAAGACGCTTTTCTTGAGCCGAGGGTCAATAAAAAACAACTACTCTCCCTAGACTTCACTTGTGAAATCATACTGGATATGTTGTTGTCGTTGTTGTAATCAGGATCTGTTGAGTTTCATCCTTGAAAAAAGTACTACTCTCCCCAATTTTCAATCTATGTGATGTTTTTTTTTTTTTTAGTTAGTCCCCAAAAAAGTAACAATTTTTTTTATATTAGTAACAATTCAGTTTTAAATTTTTACATTTTATCCATAATAATTGAATGATTTATAGCTACATACAAATTTTATAACTTATTTAGATCATAAATTTCAAAATATTTTTTGCTTCTTAAATTCTTTGTCTTGTAATACTTCTACATAAATTAGAATGGAGAGAATAAAATAACAACCAAGCCTACCCCATCTGTTTAATGCCCTTTACCACCTTTACTTTACTCTGTTGGCATGTTGTGCCTTCATTTTTTTGCGCGGAGTGCCCTTCTTTTGGGGTGGTCTTTAAATTTCCTTCATATTCGGTGCCTTTAAATTACGCCCTCATATTCTTTGGTCTTTAATTTTTACCCTTCGCATTGCAACTTTGAACTTTCGCGCCGAAATAATGAAGTTCTGAGTTCGAACCCCCGCTCAAGCATAAATTAAAAAAAAAATCGCAAGACAAGGTTTGGGTCGCGTGTATGATCCGATCTCTAAGATACTCTCTTTGTTAAGGAATTACACATTTTACGCCGACTCAAAGATACCATGCCTTATGGGCGATTTGGTACAAAGATGCGGTCCCATAACTTCGATAATTCCTTCACAAAGTTACGCGCGCGGCATACTTTTAATCGGCAATTTTTAGCGCCGGATCTCGCATAACTTTGTGAAGGAATTATCGTTATGCCGGACCTAAGATACTTATGCCAAGTCCGTCGCATAAGGCATAAGATGTCGGTCCGCATAACTTTGGTAATTCCTTCACAAAGCGCGCGCGGGGGCATACTTTAACGGCAAACCTTTATGTGGGATCCCAGATAAACTTTTGAATGAATTATCAAAGTTATGTACGACCCGCAGAGATACTTACGCTGTCTCCATTTACAGCATAAGTATGCTTGTCCGCATAACTTCGTAATTCCTTCACAAAGGTATGTCATTGAGGCATATAAATTTAAACTTGCCTTGCGAATTTTTTTAAAATTTTGATCGCGTGGGTTCGAACCCAGGAACCTACGGGTTTTAAGCAAGAAAATTTAAAAGATTTCAAATATGAAATAGAAAATTTAAAGACCACCCCAAACGAAGGGCGAATTGCCCTCGTGCCTTTTGTGTCCTTCAAATGGCCCATTAGTTAACAAAGCACAGCCTTTTTCTCCTTATAATAAAATTGGGTCGTCTCACTTTGTTACACTTTTTCTTCACTCGTTTGTGAACACTTTAAAGTTTTTCTATTGTCGGTTGCTTCATTTGTGAACACCTTGAAATTTGTCAATTGTTAGTTCCACCTGAAAAACTAAATAAAGACATTTGACTTTTCAGATTTTTGTTCTTCCGTCAATAAAAAATATTTAATTGAAATTATTCCCTCCGTTTCTTTTATTAGTCTAATTACTTTGGGCTCTATCTAATCATTTATTAATAATTTTTTATTGATAGTAATTAAAATCCACTCAATAATGCAATACTTGGAAAGTCTAGGTGCTTAATGTCAAAGTATAAATATTAGAAAGAAAAAAAAACCTCTTGATTTGCTAAATGGATTAGTAAAAAGAAAATTTTAGTTTTAATATATTGATTTAGTAAAGAAATGAAGAGACTAATTAATATGCACTTTTATCACTTCCTTCGTCTCAATTTATATGAAAATGTTTGCTGGACATAGAGTTAAAAAAAAAAAAATTAAAATTGGGGAATATAATGAGCCATAAAATTTCTACAACTATAAATCATTACATTAAAGCTAAAAAATGATACTCCCTTCTGTCGTGTTTTTCTTTTACATGTCTCTTAAAAAAATTTATATCTAAGAGAATTTTTTGAATATTTTACACTCAATACATATTGACTCTATTGAGGTATTTGTAGTCTTTAAAAACAATTACTACTGAGAATAAACTAAAAAAATAATAATTTTGCCTTAGAACCTCTAAAATGACAAATAATTTGAGACAAATCAGGATAGATAATTTAAGACAAAAAGAGTAAGTTTGAAGTTAAATTGTTTCTGCACGTGAAAAAGATATCATTCCTTTTTAGAACAACTAAAAAGGAAAGACTATTAAAGAAATACAATTTAGAATCTTTAGCATAATTTAGTGCACGCATACATTTTGTGAACTGAAGTACTACGTGACAAGTTATATAAATTCCGTTAATTACACAATCTTGATTCTTGTGATACCTTTGCTATGCACAATGGAAGAAAAAGAACTTGATTATGCACTAGTGCCTGGCCTCTTGGAATAGCGATTTTCCTATCTTAAAGTATAATCTCTCGTCGTTTAAATATTTATTCTATTAATTCTTTTGTAGTCTTAGAAACAATCACTATTGCGAATAAAATAGAAAAAAATAAATTAATTTTATCTTGAACTTAATTTAAGATGGAAGAGATAAATTTAAAGTTAAATTGTTTGGGCATGTAAATGAATATCATTGTTCTTTTAGAATGACAAAAAAGGAAAGACCGTCAAGTACATACAGTGAAGTACATACAATTTAGAATCTTTAACATGATTTAGTACACGCATAAATTTCATAAAACTGTAGCAGTACGCAACTAGTGATATAATAATTACACAATCTTGATTCTTGTAATACACCTTTGCTCTGCAAAATGGAAGAACAACGACTTGATTATGTACTAGTGCCTCTTGGGATGGTGATTTTTGTATCGTATCACGCTTGGCTTCTCTTTACAATAATAAGGTATCCAAGAAGAACAGTCATTGGTATCAATTCTGAGTCTCGACATAATTGGGTCCTCTCCATTATGACTGTTAGTCTCCTTTCTCAACTCTTTCTTCTTTTTCATTTTGATTTCTTTTATGTGCCGAATATTGATGAAATTATGCTTCTGAGACTTTTTGCACTCTATAAAATTGCTCTGTAAGCAAATTTAGCATTCTAAATTGAGCTGCTTGACATTTAAATTCCAGAAGGGGTCATTGGCGCTTATGCCCTTAATTTGTGCTTGTCTTTAATTTTTGCTCCTCATAACAATTAATATTTCGGCATAGACTTTTTAACTTCTGTTAATTCTTGTCTGACCTTCTTTGAAATGTATTTTCTTGAGCCGAGGGTCTATCGGAAATCGAGTATCTACCTCCCGAGGTAGGGGTAGATTCTGCTTACACTCTACCCTCCTGTGCTCCACTTTGTGAGATTATATTGGGTATTTGTTGTGGTTGTTGTATAACAAATAACTTTTCTGCGGGGCATAAATTTAGATTTTCGCATCATAATATCCCACAAGTTATGCCCTATATTAAAGGACAAAAATCAAAGACCAACCCATTTGAAAGGAAAGTGCAATCAACCTTGCATCTTATATCACTGTTTAACTCATAAACAATGTTTTTCTTGATATCTTGTACTATACTAATCATATTGGTTTTGCATCAACTTTGAATGTTTCTCATCTTCAGATACCACTATTAACAATGCCTATTTTCACTGTGGTTTTTGATGTCTAGTTTGCTGCCTTATGCTGTGTGTTATTGAGCAGTAGAACCAAAGGTAATTTGATGTCAACTCTTCTCGCGTGTGATAACTTATGTTTAACTTGGACAGGTTGCAGGATTTCAAGCCCTCTTATATGTATACCAGCCACTTTTGGGTCTAAAAATTATAATTATGCACCATATATATTAAGTAGATGAATTTATCCATTATACTTGAGAAAAACATTCCAGTTGGACTACAACATCTCCCCTTTCCACTATTTATCCCATTACTTCTCCCACGTAAAATCAAAGTAAATAATCACAGATATTATCTTATCTATCTGTGTTTTATGCTTCAAACTCCAAAGCAAACACACAGGAATCTATTTCTCTGAATAGAAAGTGATTGCCTTTGCAAGTTTTTATCTTACCAAGTCCTAAAGGTCCTCTCTAATCTTGTTCTTTTCTCTGAAAGACATGTTTTGATTAACCATTCCGCTTTCTACTACAGCTAAAATTGTGCGCCTTGCAAATGTAAAAGTATTTAGTTTCCCTCAAGAACTCGTTTTCTGCTCAAATATTTATTCGAAAAGTCTCCTGCAATTGCTCTTGTTTCCTTAATCTTCTCATGTGCTTCAGTTCAGTTTTAGTTAGTGCTTAACATACTTACGCTTTCTGTAGTGCTGATTACGAATATTCCATCAACCATTTAGATAAATAAATGAACAGAAAGGGAACATCTTATCAGGCTTTTTTTTCCTGGTAATATAACTGAAGAGATGAATCAATAATATGAAATACTTTAAATAATCAAGGAATGTGCAAGTGAATCTCTAGTGGAAAGAAAATTACGCATTCAAAAGACGTAAGAGGAGTCTTTCCAACTATTGGCTCTTTGATCAACTCAGATAGAGTTCTTCATTGCTGCATGGTTTAATTTCAATAAATGATATTACTGTGATGGAATTATTTTTGGATGCTGTGAGAAACCTTTTCCTTTGTAAGAAAGTTTGGCTGGCATTTTGAGTACATAAATATGTTTGGTGCCTTCAATGGAAGTAGCATAGATTCCGAAGGCCTCTGCTGCCTCATTTTGAAATATTGCTCTATGATTGCAATGAACTAGAAGACTACCTATCTATTCCTTTTCGACCGGTACCTGGCCTTTTGGCAAGCAAAATTTGGGCCTGGTACTGTATACATTACTTTCCTAGCAATGACTATTTTGTTGGGTTGTCCTGAAGGTCAAATCTTCACACTTTTATGTAAATTGGTTCAAAGCTTGATTCTGTTGACACTAAGTGAAATCTAGATTTCCATGAAACCAATCTGGTTGCAATTACGAGGAAGCATATAAAGCAAAAAGTGGAAGGCGTGTTATATAAAATAGTTATGAGACAAACAATGTTATTTATCAGTTAATGTTGGGCCTCAGAGGCTTAAAATATCCGCAAAATGAGTATATCATAGAAGTACGAATTTTAAGATTGATTTGACATGTGCGGATATACGAGATTAAGTACGATTATGAATTGTCACATCTGACAGAGGATGATTTTAGAAGTTACTAAATTATATAATATTGGAATGAAAAGGGTCTGAATTAAGCAGAAAGCATATAGAGGATACATCATGCCATCTGCAATTTTGGGATTGTGGCGTTGTTGGTTAATTGATTATATTCACTAATGACGATGCTACTCACAGAAATTTACTTGTCTGGATAGAGCAACAATGGTGAGTAAGGTCATCTTCATCACGTAGGTCTGCTTAATAGTCAGTACGACCCTGAGTCATGACATGTTTGATTGGCAGTTTGGAGTTATGTAATGTGATTGCTGAAGTGTTATCATAATATTTTGGTTGTGGAATAAATTCATATACATCATATATGTTTTAAGGATAATTGATTATGACAAATGAGTATTCTGGTCACATGGAATGCTATTTGGAAGCAACTTTTGGCGAGTTCGTTTATGTAGTATTTTCAAAATACTAAGCAGTCAGCCAGACACTATTAGCTGGAAGATCGCTGGTTACTCTCTGCCAAAAGGAAGGAGGAGGAGGAAGAGAGTCTAAAAAGAGAAAAGAGAAAAGAAAACCAGCATCTGATTTGCAGAACTTATCGAACATGGATGTATTATGTCAATTAACTTGATATACTTTCTTTTAAAATTTCAATTATCTTAATTTTTTTTTCTTCATGTCCAAGTTTTGCATTTCCAATCTTGTTTCCTGTTGATGTGCTATAGATTGAGAAGCATATTATTAGTGCTGCGTTCTAGTAGAAGAACAATCACTAGTAATTGACAAGCAGTAGTGCATTTTCAATTGACTTTGAGGTAATTGTATCCAGGATCCGATAAAGAATGGAGTTCTGGCAGTTCAAACTATACGCAACAACATTATGGCATCTACCCTTTTGGCAACAACTGCAATTACTCTCAGCTCAATCATTAGTGTATTCGTGAGCAACAAATCAAGCTTCACATACTCGGAACTACTGTTCGGGAATAAAACTCCTATGATGTCTTCTATAAAGTTTTTTACCATCTTGCTGTGCTTTCTTGTTGCATTTCTCTGCAATGTTCAATCTATCAGGTACTACGCTCATGTTAGCTTCTTAGCTACTGTGCCTTCCTTCAAAGATAGATCTGATTCTATAGAGTATGTTGCAAGGAATTTGAACCGAGGGAGCATGTTTTGGTCGCTTGGACTACGAGCATTTTATTTGTCATTTCCTCTCTTCCTTTGGATATTTGGGCCCATACCCATGTTTGTAGGTTGCTGTGTGATGTCCATCGTTCTATACTTCTTGGATACCACTACAAGTTTTACCAGGGATCTCCACTGTCAAACTATAAGAGAGAAAAACAGGGAAACTGATGTGGAATGTGTAACTCATCAACTTTAGAAGTTGCTATGACATAAAGAGTTCATTGACGGTATATTCAGAGTCTAGCCTGTAAGACTTAAAGAGTGTCTTATTTTGAAAAAAGCTTGTTTCTTTGAAATTAAGTTTAACCTTTTGGCTTCTGTATAAAATTTATCTTCAAGAGGTTCCAGTTCCATATTATATATAGAATGAGTTTTTCTTTCCCAGTACTTTAAGAATGAATATTGTCCCCAAGCATGTACATGAGGGAAAATATCGTTGTTTGGTTGACACAAAAGCACTTGCCACAGAACTGTTGATAATCACTAATTTCTCAAAGTTGAGCAATTGTTTTCACGATCATATCTTACTTTTCTTCAGCAGTTATTCAGTGATTTGTTGCATGTTATCTTGGATCAGAAAGATGACTTCATCTGTGAGATTACTGTGATCTTAAAGGTTGAGGGTAAACAGAAACATTTTACAATGCTTGCAGAAGTACTTGGAATCATTTACCTTCTCATCACCAATAACAACAACATACCCAGTGTAATCTCACAAGTGAGGTATGAGGAGTATACGATGTACGCAGACCTTACCCTACCTTTGTGGGATAGAAAAAATATTTCCAATAGACACTCAGCTTAAGGACGCAGGACCAAAAACAGGTTAAACGGAAAAAATATTGGCAACAAAGTACCAAGATAAACACAATGAATGAAGCAACATATAACAAATAAAAATGAATTATAAGATACTACACAAGTACTAAAAAGCAATACTACTAATACAGAGAGAGGAGAAGAGGAGACTAGCCCTCTGTCTCTCCCACATAAAGGTGCTAATCACAAAAAGCTTCAAATTAATGACAAATAGGCAATGGTAAGTTAGTAATTAACACGGTTACCTGGTTTCAGGTGTTGTAGTTAAGCGCATAGAGCTGATTGGCAAACTCTTGAATGGGTATTGTTAGAGTTTAAATGAACAAGTATCATTGAGCTATATCCCCCGAGCCAAGTGGAGCATACATGTCGTCTAGATGCTTCAGGGTCATCCTGGGCTTAAGCCAATGTAACATCTCAGACTCTTAAAGTTGAGTATTTGAATTCCATTACGTAATTTGAGAATTCCCGTAGGTACATATAGTGTTTAGGGATTTGTCAGAATGATTCGGGCAGGGACCCGAAGGGTTTAGGTGAATTTCGGGCAAGAAATCACATAATGGCCTGTTGAGATTTTTTTTTTTTTTCTGGTACAGCTGCTTTTGCAGTCTGTTGGTCGCAATTGTGAGGGTTGGGGCTGCTTTTGTGAAGGTTGCAATTTGAGGGCCAACCGCAATTGTGTGGCCAGGTCTGCAATCGCAACGCTGTAATGGCGAGGCTGGTACCGCAAATGCGACGATTGTGTAGTATAAAAGTGGCTAATTACGAAATTTTTCTCATTCCAACTCAATTTTGGGAGGAAAGGTCTATGATTTGGAGAGGGAATCGAAAGTGAAACGTCATTAATGCCGAGGTAATGATTCTTTGTGGATTCCTATTAGTTTTACATGAATTCTGTTGGGAATAAACCCGCCACATAAATAACATTTACGGTATTTACAGCGGAATAATAATGTAGCACTGTGATACCGTTAATCAACAAGAATTGAAAAGAGCGATAATAACACCAAGATTTTTACGTGGAAGCCCTAAAGGGAAAGAAAATCACGAGCTGAGAGAAGCAACTGATATCAATATAGCAAGTATTTTATACTTTGTAGGTCGGAGTAAAATACTCCAAAGACCACACACACTCAAAAGAAATAACCCATCTTTTAAGATTTTCCCACCTCACTACAATATCGCTCACACTCTCTATTTTTCCTCATAGATTATTTCTCTATTTGTGAATGTCTCACTCTTCTTTCTCCCTTTCTCTCTTTCTTCTGTGTGATTACAAATGGAAGAATGACTCTCCATTTGTAGGAGACCAGACTTGGTCTCCAAGCACAAAAAAGAAGAAAAGGAAAAGATCCAAAAAATTCATCCACAAATTGTCTTACTGCTCAAGTTTATTTATCATCCAAGAAAATTGGCACATGCATTTCAACTAAATGGGATGGACATCATCAATCTCCCCCTCCAGTCTCATTCACCTGAAGGACGTAACACTGGACTTCTAGTTTGAGTGCATGTCGACAAGTTCCTTGCATAGCTGGTCTCTTGGTACCACCTTCATGAACATATCTGATGGATTCTCACTTGTAGGGATCTTCTTGACCTGCATAGATCTGTCCTCTATCTTTTCCCGAATCCAGTGATATGTCACATAGAGATGCTTAATCCTTGCATAATACATGGCGTTTTTGCTCAAGTCTATTGCACTTTGACTGTCACGATAGACAACATACTCCTTTTGATGCAATCCAAGCTCAAGGAGCCTTGACATATCATCTCTTGCCGACTTCGTAGCGATAATATACTCACAGGTTGTAGAGTGCAACACACTTCTGCAACCTCAACTACCATGATACAACTCCCCCTAAAAATGTGAACAAGTATCTAGTAGTAGATTTACGATTATCATGCACTTGCTATATTAGCATCTGTGTAACCCGTCAAGATTGGACCAAATCCTGCAAAACACAAACAACCTCTTGTGGTACCTCTCAGGTACCTAAGTATCCACTTGACTGCTTCCCAGTGTTCTTTTCCAAAATTTTCAAAGAACCTGCTAACAACACCAACTGCATGAGCAATATGAGGTCTAGTGACAAATTAGACCTAGGTTCAAAGATGGTTCATGAGTTCTATCCTAGGTTCAAATTAGACTCCTAGGCATGATTCCATTTTCATTATTGACACCAAAGAGGGACAAATGATAGACCTGGTCTCGGATGACAACAACAAACAGGACATTTAACCCTTCAAGTTGATCTCAAACCTTTTGTATCTAAATTAGTCTAGGTGAACAGGGTGCTCATAATGAGCCTTAAACAGTCTAGGAGACACAAGAACAAGACATAGTAAGCATATTGATTTATACAGAAAACAATAAAACAACCAATCTAAGTCAAAAACACATATTCACAAAATCAAAACAAACTAAGCAATAAGCCAATCCCCTACATTCTTCCTTATATCCCTTTTTTAGTGTCAAACAACAAGTTAATAAAACATGCTTAAGAATCAGTGTCTAAATCCTCCTTTTAAACATCAGTTCTCAAATAAACAATAAGAACCAAGCATCCATCTGATTAGTTTTAACATAAACATACCAAACTATCAAGAATCAAATGACACAAGCCACATGCAAGCAGTTCAATGCATTTTTTAGACAAAACTACCCTTTCCAAGTTTCAGAAACCTAAACTAATACTTAAATAACAAAGAAATTGACATAAACTAGATTAAGACCTCTAATCACCATCACATAACTTCAAAACTGGAAATAAATGATCAAACTTGTGAGGAAAGCCTCCATATAGTGAAATGTGACTCAAAGATAACAAAATATCTAACCTAAGTGTTGAAATGTCACCCAACTAATAAAGAATTCATTCAATACATATACAAAACAAACTCAACACACCTTAAACAAATAATCCGGATTCAATCAAAGTTTAAAATCATAACTTAAAACTGAAAACAGGGTTGAAAATGGATAGGAGTAGAATATTACCTTTTGTAGATGCAACCTAAAGGTCAAAGGGGAGATTGGATCAAGCTTCAACACCAAACACCAACAAAGACCTTAAAACAACTTCTTTTTGCAATTTTTTTAGTGAAGTAGTTGTATTCTTTAGAATGATATATGCTTTATAAGATAGTATAGTAATCTTATTTCTGTCTATTAGTGTAGTATACAGTATATGAATATTGTAGCTTAGTGTAGTAGTATTTGTAGGATTTTTACACTTAGAGTTTTTTTGAGCAAATGAAAAAAAAAAAACTGGATCCCTCAAATGGTCACGAGACCTACCATTTATAGCATTAAGAGTAAGGTTTCGGGACAAAAGAGGTAAAAATCAATCCAATAGATTTTCCCCCTTAAATTAAACCTTCAATTCAAAAATTATTCGAAAATCAACAAAAGATAAGGGAATTTCTCAACAAAATTTTACAACTAGTACCATAGCCAATCAGAATTTGTACACCTCACATAATACAAACAAGAATCCAGCAAATTGTACAAAAAAAATTCAAATAAAAATCCCGTCAAACTAGGAATTAACAGAATAGTACACCTAGTCATCAAATAGGACAAATATCAACAAATTTTAACGGTAAAATCGCACAAGGACAGGATAGAAACCCCTAAACCTTACCCAAATTAGGAAGTTCCCCCTGGGTATTTGCTTCAATGTGATAGAGTGCACAAGATGGCTAAGGACTCGAGGTCCCGCCCATGGCAACTCTATCATAGCAAAACTTGAGTAACTTTCATAAAAATGAATCAATTGATCACATAAAGTTAAAATTCGAAGGAAAATAAATCTGTAAATCACGAGTACTCATGATTTAGAACCAAACCCCTAAAAAATCAGGCGAGAATGGCCTCCAATTGGCCGCGAGTTTGGGCGGAACCCTAATCACCGCAATCGCCTCAAGGAAGAAGACGAGGTGTCGGGTGTAAAATGAAAAATCTTTTTTTGGGGGTGGGGTGGGGGGGGGGGGGGGGGGGGAGTGGAAGTTTTATTAATTAAAACTTCCACCCCTTTTTAAAATAAACAAACAACCCCAAGTTTCAGAAAAGTTTAAAAGACCCCTCCATTTTAAAATACAAACCTTTTAAAACCTTGTACCCCCTTTGAAATAAATACATAATTTCGCAAAAAGATGTACTCGTCTAAAACCCTTTCGTAAATTTATTTTTTACGAAAACAAAATTTGTAATACGACCTTTAACATGAGCCCAATATTGACATAGTTCCGAGCTATACGGAGCGAGATATGTATTTTTTTTAATTATATTTATGAAAGTAAATAACTGTAATTTCTTATAATTGCTGATTTTTAGGAAAATAATAATTAAACGTCAATCCTTGAAATTTTCTCGGACTTTTTAAATTTTTAAATTTTTTAAGGGTATCCTTATTCCGTCTTGGACTCGGAAAATTTGAAAATTAAAATACGCAAGCTGATGAGTCGCAACGAGTGCCCGACCACTACTGACCAAGCACTCCTAGGCTCCTACTTACAACTCCTTTGAATAACCTGGTGGACCATAAATAACTTATAACTGGGCGATGCTATCTCTTGGACAATTAACGCAATAAATTCTGCATCGAGAACTCACGGCCAACACATACATATAAACATGTGTGCTCAAAATAGTAGTGCAGGCCTACTAGGCCGCTATATGTATTGTACAACAAAATAAGAACTGACAAAGCTACCCAACATCCTACTATATACAACTGTCCACAGACCTCTATGGAATACGAACTGTAGAAAGACAGGACAAGGCCCTGTCATACCCATATAAGCACATGTCAAAATAGCATAACAAGAAGGACCGCAACTCCGGATCAAATGGAGCGCACTGACTGCGGCTGGATGGGAGACCTACTGAGCTGGATCACCGATCTGGCTACCTGAACCTGTAGGCATGAACGCAGTGTCCACAAGAAGGGACGTCAGTATGAATAATGTACTGAGTATGTAAGGCATGAATAACAACATAACAAGAGATATGGAATATAACATAAGTTAAGAATAACCTATACATCTGATTGCCTCTTAAGGCGAATATCATGCATGCTTAGCTTTCTTGTAAAAAAAAAAAAAAAAAAAAAAAAAAAAAAAAAAACATTTTTCATATATATAGAAATAATAGTGCTGTGAAACGTGCAGCCCGATCCATAAGTATATTTTGTTTGCGCGGAATGTGCGGCCCCGATCCATATATCATATCATCAATGTATATATGTTGTCGCGAACGAACGACCCGATCCATACCCGTATATCTCGGGTGCGGGACGATATCATAGTATACCGGCCCGATCGGGTGGTTATGCGTATATAACGCCTCACCTTTCATATATATATATATATATATATATATATATATATATATATATATATATATATATATATATATATATATATATATATATATATATATATATATATATATATAACATGCATGAGAGCTCAAATAAAAGCTACAACTCTATCGGAGTGACGTCAAGTCGGTAACCTCCGATCATATTATGGATTAATCACCATCGCTATACCTCACTTCGAAGGAACAAGTAACATGAGATGAGATCAACAACAATGAATAAAATCAAGGAATCATGAAATAAACTCAATAATCTCATAATAGCATTAACTATAAACTTGGAATCTCTAGAATGGAATCATCATATTCATCATCATCATAGAAAACATCTTATCTTTAACATCATAAGAAACCCTAAGAATCATGAACTTCTAACTTCTGGAAATAAGAACATTATCGAAACATGTATGGAATCATAACATAGGAATCATGCCTTTTGAAAAAAAGGGACTAGCCTTAACATACCTGTTTGGCCTCCTACTATTTAATGCTTATTCTCCCAAGCTCGTAAATCTACATTCAAGAGAATTCATACTACCATTAGGCTTATCTTCATATGTTTATCTTAAGTCTTCAAATTAAATTCCTTTAGAATCTGCCAAAATTCGGGCAGCATCTCCCCTGTTTATATCCCTAGCCCGAAATCACAATACCAATAACCAACACAACAAAAACACCACCAACGGCAATAACATCATCATCAATACCAAAATATTCCATAAAACATCCCACACGATGTTTATCCAATTTCTCAACCATCAAATTTGTTATACAATCATTTAATAGCTCTACCTCCGTAAATAAACCTAAATCAATATCAATAAGGGAAGATTCATATCTTACTTCTGCTGGAACCATAATATCTTAACTTTTCACCTTGAATCCAAGCCCATATTCGCCGCACTACAATATTATAATCGAAACTATACACTGTCTGAACCTAAATCCTGAGATTCAACCTAATTCGCGCTAAATCTTTATGAACGAAAGTTGGAAGAATATTCCAGAAAGTTTAGGGTGTTTAGAGGGGTGGTTGGATGAAAAATAAGCGGGTAAGCCCCCTTTTATAACATTCTAGAGTCGGTTTGCACCGACCTAGAATTTGCTCAGCACGTTCGCGTCGCCTTGGGGCGCGTTCGCGCTGAGTTAGCACCTGGCTCCTCTGCGCGTTCGGGCCATCTCCAGGCGTGTTCATGCAGAGTAAATCTCTGCTCTGGCAGCCTATCTTAAAATGCTCATAACGTATGATTCCGATGTCAGATTGATGCGTGGTTTGTTGCGTTGGAAACTAGACTTCGTGAACTTTATTTTGGGCTTTTACTTTACCTCAAAACTGTTTATATACTAAAAGATATTCTTTCCCCAAGTTGGCTCATATTTTGCCATTTGAAGTAACACTCCTCTTCTTTCAAAGTCATACTAATTCAACTTTTTCCACTCATTTCCTTATAGAACCCTTTAGAATTCCTTATGTACATTCCTTACTCAAAAAATATACTTAATAATGATCCGCTCTTTATATTCCAAGGTTGTTTTACTTAGCCCTAGCCTGACATCCTTTCATTAAAATTTGATAACTGCTTCTCCGAGATTACGGGGTGTAACATCCTTCTCCCCTTAGGAACATTCATCCTCGAATGTTGGAGTTGAACTCATGTTGTTGTTAATGTCAATACTCTTACCTGCATTTGCTGGTATTTACTTTGCTTGCTTGCGTTCCTACACACGCATTTGGAATCGAACTCATTTGAAGTATGCAACTTATGATCCTTCACGTTTTTTTTTAAGACGAGACACCTTAAGTTAACAATCCTGTAACCACAATTTGCAGACTTATGACGCTATATCGATTGTCGAAGCGGCAATTCTCTCCTGTTCATTTTGGGGTTTAAATCTTTATACGTATGGCCCATTCAATCTTTTCTCATGTCCAGCTGGCGATTTTGAGAACCTATCCATTAACCTCATCATTCATATGGATTGTAATCAACTTGAACTTTAGCTCTTCCTTTCTTTTTACCCCTATGAGCTTTACCTTCTACATTTCAGTTAATTAATAGTTGCATCGAGAGCTTTTCTGCTGAAACGTTACTCCATCTCTTGTCTGCATACCATTCGATCATGCCGGTACTGATTGATTCCACTCAACTAGTTAATATTTTCCTTAGCCCTTTCGGGTTTTCTTACGCTGAATCTCTGGCATGTCCAGTCTTACTGCAGTAGCATTCGATAATTCCTTACTTTGAAGTGCCTTAATTCCTGACAATTAGTCTTCTTTGGATTCCTTGGTTTCTTTATATGAACAACAACATGGTTTCTTCTTAGCATATACAGTCCTTTCTCGTGCAACTAATAGCTCCCCGTCCCTACGTACATGTAGACTCTATATTCGTAGCTTCACAATTCCTTTGGCATCTCTTGATTACTGTTGTTTTACCACCAATGGGTGTATTCTCGAGTTCACTGCATTTCTTATCTAATCAATTCTTGAATATTACTCTCCTTCTCTCGTGACTTAAATTTATGCTCCTATGAGGCTATCCCCTTTTTCTTATCACCTTTCGGTCTACTAGTTCCTCATACTTTATCATTCTTGTTTTCTCTTTAACCTGTGTCATTTACACCCTTATATATATTCATTTACCCAGTACCTACCACATACCTTTATCCACCTTTGGTCCCATCTTATCTCCTTTTGTATGTCAGAAGTTCTTACTCCTTTGACCTTTATGTATCTTTTTTACGCGTCACCGAACTTCTATGCCTTCATTTTCTTGGAGTTTAATTGATTTTTCTCCCTTTAAGGATAGCCTCAGAAACTGGTAATATGGTATCCCTTGTTTTTCCTATAGCAACTGGATCGATTCTTGCGGTATTTTATCTTCCAATCAGTCTAATACCGACATTTTTTTTCCCGTACACTTTACTTGACTTTTCTCTTCAAGGCTTCTTATGCTCAGTCTGTTATTGGTAATTCTTGTATTTACTCCAAGAATATCTCGAATCTCTTCTTCAATGATCTTCTTCTCTCAACTTATCCTTGAACTTGCTAATCCTCAGTCCGGCAGATAAATTAGGAATAAATTTGGAAATTTGCCGAAACGTAGATCAGGATCTTTACCGTGCCGTGAATTCAAATCATCTTACTCCTTCCTTTGTCTGCAGCTTTCAATCATAGACATCTAGAAGAACCATTATTTTACTTGTTCCATGAGGTTTCATTACCGCCAGCTTCGTTCCAATTAGGTGCGTCATCCTTTTATTACGTCCTTTAAAATTCTGCTTGGACCCTTGGTCTTCACTTGATTCTCACTTGATAAGTATCTCCTATTGTCACGACCCAAACCGGAGCGCCGCGATTGACACCCAAGACCCTACTCTTCTGAGTGCCATACTACCATTCTATCCATAAGTCACACCTTTTTGTGAACCTTTAAATTATAAAATGACGCTTCCGCCAAGTAAAACATGAAAAACTTTTTAATAGAGCTCTTTCATTATGTCAGGGACTTCTCCCTTGTCGTTTAGTCAAAGAAAACCTTTAGTCATAATAAAAGCTTTAAATCAATGTATATGAACACATCGACCTATGTGGCTGCCTCACACAACTGTCGACATCTCGACGCACTATCCACAGGACACTGTCTGGAAAAGTCTCTAACAAGGACCAAGTTACCATAACATAGGTCGGGACAGGGCCCCGACGTACCCATAATGCATATGACACATATATATACATATGTACTCTGACTCTGCAATACTCTGAATAGAAATGGAGTTCACTAAACTAGTTGATAGCCCGGGAACATCCTATGGGAAGTGTTCTTTACTCAACTGTCTGCACCTGTGTGGCATGAAACACAGTGCCCCCAGGCAAAGGAACGTCAGTACGAATAATGTACCGAGTACGTAAGGTAAGAATGAAACAACATATCAAGATTTAAAGGATAAGAAGAATGTAGGAGTCAACCTGTACCTGTGACTGTCGCTAAGGACCATGAATATGCATAATGTACTTTTGCAAATGTGTATATATTTATATGCACCTTTACCCATTCGTCCTTCGAGCTTCGCCCCGTCGGGCATTATATCATAATGGCCCCATCGGGCAGCCCCTTCGGGCATCTCAATCATTATATACCAGCTGATCAGGTGGTTTGCGTATATAATGCCATGGTCCTTTCGCCTTCCCCATAAAATCATGATACATGATAATTTTTGTAAAACATCAAAAGACTCCCTTCGAAGCAACATTTAGTTCAAAGTGGGAACTTCTTCCCCTTTTTCATTTGTCTCCTTCGAGACTTAAAAATCAAATATGAAATGCATATGAATAAAGAAACCTCATGAATGTCCCATTCGGTATTTAGACACCATTATGGAAACATATGACCTATGGATGCCCCTTCGGGACTTAAGAAGTCAAGGAACAATCATTAAAGGGCTACAGGAACATCAAAGACTGAAGTACTCCTAGTGCTTCTAAGAGAAGAGTAATATGAAAGCTTGCTTACTCGTTTGTTCATTCATAAGATCATGCCAAAATGATAGAAAGGATAGCCTTAACATACCTGGAAGCTCACTTCTCGACTTTTCAAACTACCTCTTGTCTTGAAATCTACATATAAAACCATTCATACTATTGTTAGGCTCATCGTCATATGCTTTTCTTAAGCCTTCAATTTAAATCCTTTTAGAATCTGCCGAAATTAGGACAACATCTCCCTGTTTATATCCCTACCCCGAAATCACAATACCAGCAACCAACAATAACAATAACAACACTAATATCAACAACATCATTAGCAATACCAATATACTCCATTCCATCGCAAAACTTCTTTTCATAATCAATCTATAACAACAACTTCATATAACCCCTTATACACTCCTATATGACAATTCCTTAACATCATTATTATTCCTCGTAACAAGATTATGCTCAAAACATACTAATAATTATAACTCAAGTAAATCCACAACTCAAAATATCATCAAATGCATATTCAAACTTTTCCTCCAACTTTCTTCTCCTCAAATCTTAACATAATTACTAAAAAAACTCATCAACGTGAAACTAATATGAAAACTTACCTCAAAATTTGAGAACACTTCAGTTCCATGGTTTCTCCACCTTAAAAATACTTACCCAAACATCTTCAAGAAGAGGATACAAGTATAGACCTCACTTGCAAACCCTTAACCACTTTAATCTTCACTTTGATCCTTGGTTTAGGCTTGGAAATATGTTGGAGTATGTTTGGAGAAGTTTTTAGGACTTCCTAGGACTTGGGGCTATGCTAAAAATGAAATAAAAATGACCAAAATTTTCATATAGACTTTTAGGAATATTCATGTGTGTTGTGGAAGTTGGAGGAAAGTTCTAGAGGATTTGGGAAGGTTTGGGGAGGTTTTGGATATTGGATGAATGTTGCGGGAAGTTCTAGAGAGGTGTGGAGATGAAAAATGGTGAAAAATTAAATGATTTAGATGACTTAAGGGGTATATGTAGTAGTCCAATTCGGTTTGGGGCTAATGGGCCGAAATTGGTGGTCTTTTAAATGATTTATAGAATTTGCGTGTAGGTTCGCGGGCTTCTGGTAGTCTGTTTTAAAACACCCATAACTCTCTACTCCGATGTCATATTGACGAACGGTTTATTGCTTTGGAAACTAGACTCGATGAACTTCATTTTAGGTTCTTGAAACTCCTCAAAACGCCTGATATACCAGGAGATATACCTCTCTGAAGTCGACCCAAAATTGTCCCCCATCTTCTCTCCAAAATTCCAACAAACTTGATTTCCTTAATTCACTTGTCCTCCAATCCTTCCATAACTTATTATATGAACTTAAACCCGCATAACCATAAGAGAGGCGCATATAATCTCATATATCCTTGAAGGTAACTCCAGTGTCCATACTTAAAACAACCAACACCTAATGAATCTCAACGTACAAAACTACGGGGTGTACCAACTTAGCCATAGTTCAACATATGTTCAAATTTGATAAGTGCTTCTCCGAAAGTACGGGGTGTAACACCTATAACCTATCATACCTTACTTGTTCTTCGAGTTTATCAGTTGCACAATAATCAGAGTCCTTAAGTACTCATTTCCTTTATTTACCTTTTGCGATTGAAGATCTGTTCTCTTCCCTGTACAGACCTTATCTTGTAACCCCACCAAATCTGATTTCTTCTCATGATACCATTGTAATCGATGTACTATCACATCTACTTCCCATGACCTGCTCTTTCATTCATCCAGCTCATGCTGTTTTGTAGTCTTCCTTTACTAGGTAGTTATATCATAGTCAAGCGTCATAATTCTCCCAATATCTTGTCGACCCGTTTCCTACTCACAATCGCTCATAAATGTCTCTTTTTCTTCCTCCTTTCATCCGTTTCTTATCTCCCCTTTCGATGCCATAACAGGTTTCTATTTATGCACATCCCTCGCATATTCATCCTATTTCCTTTATGATCGAAGTTCTGTACTCCTTATCAAGGTTCTTGTCTCTTGTTATCGATGTTTTGCCTTTTGACCAGACTTGTTAGCCTATTAACCTTCCTCTTGCCTTTAGTGGTTACACAACTTCCCTTAACCAATTCATCACTCCACTTTTCTTACCTTTGCCTTTAGGGTCTTTCTTAACTTTCCTCGCTCATAAGGTGCTCTTTCTCATTTTCCATTTTATAGCATTGGCCCGGGAATTTCGTAGAATATTTTGTTAGAAATATGAATCCTTCCTACTTTTAAGGTCATTTTTTTTTTTGTGGTGGGGGGGGGGGGGGAAGTGAAAGATTTTCCACTTTCTAAATGAACGTATTCATATGACTTCACATTTATCCCCTCAACTATACCTTAAGAGTCAAAAATCCTTTAGCACCTTTCATAAAGTCTAATTATTCCCTCTCAGGTTATATCCATACCCATCGTTATTATACTGCAATTTTGTTCGTCAAATCTGTTTCCAGAACCTTCGCATTCATCATTTATTCCACATTGCCATACCTTATCCTTTCCTCGTACATACTTTAGAGGTTCATCCGCCTCTACCGTCGTCCTAAACCTTTTCTCAAAACTTTATTTAGCCTTTACTAGCAACATACTTCCCTTGCTTACACTTCTCTTCTTTTCATGACCTCATAATCTTCTTACTCTTGTATACATACTTCCTTGTTTTCCCTGATATCATTGCATCATGATTATCCAACCTCAATATTTGAAGAAAACTATATCATTTTGCTTCGTAGCATTTTCTGCCTTCACGTCAATACCAGTTCAATCAATACCTTTAGCATATCGTAGTATCGATCATAAGGGCACGCATGCTGGTTAATATGATCGTGCATGAGTTATTGTTTACATCGTTTATTAATACCTCACATATGAAGTACCCCCAATGCTACTTAAAATGGTCCTGAGTCTGTAGCTTTAATACAACTCCTCTAAATTTCAATCATAAGGATCATATGCTCCTACTTTCCCTAAGCTATTCTGGTTTCTCATATTTCCATATGGCTGAATCTATAGGACTTCTTAACATACTTTCTAAGTCCTAATTATAAGCCTCTGACAATATAAACTTAATAAATGGTCCCCACTCGAATACCTACTCTTTTTTTTCATAAGCCGACACCGCTCTTAATTTTCTATCGTCAAGTGACCTTCACTGCGTCGGCCTGAAAAATAAAGATAAACCTTCTTATAAGGATCACACCCGTCCTTTTTATTACCGCATGATCTTTCGTCACATATCTCTTTTAAAAAAAATTGATTTGAAGTTCTAATTGAAAACCCCAAATAAAACTCCGTAATGCATTTTCTCAAGGTTAGAAAAGTCCTTTTCTCTCCTGGTTGGATAAATGCTATTGTAACCTTTGAAACTTCCAATATCTAGAAATTTTTTCATAACCACAAGTCAACACAGGTGACTGCTTTTCATTTTCAGTCCCGAGGTTCCTAATGATAGCAAAATGTCTTAGTCACAATTGCCTATAAATATTCCAGTTATCAGTTCCTTTAGAATTCCCATTCATCAACTATTAAATGATATCATGTAATAATTGCACATAACATATGGAATTTCAATAAAAGACCCATATACATGTAGTCGGCCTGTCCTGATCCTGGTCGGGGGGACTGTAAAGTGAAATATCCCTTTCATCATCCTCCCACCATCTACTGGTCTGACCATCCTCATCTTCCCCGTCATAGTCCGAAGGATATGAATACTCTGGCAGCTCCTGATTAACTGAAGTCCAAGACAGAGGGCTAGAATACTCCGTAACACTTACACTCATGGCTGCTCTGACGCAATGCTCAATCATAGGAGGAACTGGAGGGGAAAAATCTGATGTAGCCTCAGGAGCCTCCTGCTCCACTGGTGTCTCATACGAACCCTCAGACAGGTCTGTCTCATAACTATCCTCTGATGGATCTTCCTCCATAGAAGTCACAGGTTCTGGGGGCATCGTCTCAATATCCTCAGAAGGATCTGTCTCGATGGAGTAACTAAGACTCTTCCTAATCTGTCCCGGTACTTGTGGTCTGGAGTCCACCCTGGGATCCTTCCTTGCACCCTCACTATCAAAAGCCAACCTCTTCATCTTTATCGATCTGCACTTACCTACAGAAAAAGAGGGTCAGAAATGATCTTTCCTAGACTCGGGATCTATTGCACGATCTAAGATAGAAAGAAGGTCAATAATTCCTAAATGCCCTACAGCCTCCTGTTTATAAGTGTGGCGTGCTTCACACCTATAAACAAGACTCTGCTGGACATGGTCTGTAAACAACTCTAGGATGAACTGCTGTGATACCACTTTTGTCATGACCCAAGCTGATGAGTCGCGATGAGTGCCCGATCACTACTGAGCACCCCTAGACTCGTACTTACAACTCACTAAATAACCTGGTGGCCCATAAATAACGTATTACTGGGCGATGCTATCTCTTGGACAACTAACACAATAAATTCTGCATCGAGAATTCACGGCCAACACATACATATAAATATGTGTGCTCAAAATAGTAGTGCAGGCCGAGTAGGATGCTATATGTATTGTACAACAAAATAAGAACTGACAAAGCTACCTAACATCCTACTATGTACAAGTGTCTACAGACCTCTATGGAATACGAATTGTAGAAAGACAGGACAAGGCCTTATCATACCCATATCAGCACATGTCAAAATAGAATACCAAGAAGGACCGTAACTTCGGATCAAATGGAACGCACTGACTGCGGCTGGATGGGAGACCTATTGAGCTGGATCACCAGTCTGGCTACCAGAACCTACGGGAATGAACACAGCATCCACAAGAAGGGACGTCAGTATGAATAATGTACTGAGTATGTAAGGCATGAATAACAACATAACAAGAGATATGGAATATAACATAAGTTAAGGATAACATGTACATCTGATTGCCTCTTAAGGAGAATATCATGCATGCTTAGCTTTCTTGTAAAAAAAAAAAAAAAAACATTTTTCATATATATATATAATAGTGCTGCGGAACGTGCAACTCGATCCATAAATATATTGTGTTGCTGCGGAACGTGCAACCCAATCCATATATCATATCACCAATATATATATATATATATATTGTTGTGGAACAAACGGCCCGATCCATTGCCATATATCCCGCGTCGGGGCATCCCGCATCCGGGATGATATCACAAAGATACCAACCGATGGGGTGGTTATGCATATATATATATATATATAGACACACACACACACACACATATATATATATATGTATGAGAGCTACAACTCTATCGGAGTGACGTAAGGCTAGTAACCTCGGATCATATTCCCATATATCCCGCGTCGGGGCATCCGCGTCCGGACGATATCACGGTTATACATATATATACATATATATATATATATATATATATATATATATATATATATAAGTAGCATGCGATTGTAGCTCTCATACATATATATACGTGTGTGTGTGTATATATATTTATATATATATATATATATATATACACACACACACACACATATATATGTGTGTGTATATATACACACACACACATATCACACACACAGATATATATATATATATATATATATATATATATATATATATATATACATATATGTGCGTGTGTATATATGTATATATATATGTGTGTGTGTGTGTGTGTGTGTATATGTGTGTGTGTGTGTGTGTGTGTGTGTGTGTGTATATATATATATATATTATCTTTCTAAAATCCTTTTTAGATTATCTTGACTAAAGTCACTGGTAAAGCGACCACGTAGCTACTAATCATCTTCTTAAAGTACAGGTGATTGCTATAAGATTAAGAGGCATCAAAGTAGTGATCGTCCTCAATGTCAAATGAAATGAGTCAATTGAGCCAAAGGGGCTATAAAAGGACAAAACATCGCAAGGGCGACACAATTAAGCCGAAAGGGCTATAAACAAAATCAAGCAAAAGAAGCTACAAATGGACGAGGCGCCACAAGGGTGATGCCATCAAGAAGGGCTATAAAATAGACATAGTGTCGTAAAGACGGCATAAAAAAGCCAAAAAGGGCAAAACAACCATCTAACCCAGAGAACCACAGTCCTTGGGGGTTGAGATGACGACAAAGAAGTCAAGAAGGCTACGAAGAGCGCCGAGAAAGCCGTTCTCAAGCGATACTAAGAAGGTTATAACTATAAATCAAAGCCGAGGGGTTATAACTACGCGAGAATGGTAGAATAGAAACAAACTTATCTTCGTGACAAAGCAGGGTTGTCCGCTCTAAAAATGTGACAAGCAGGGTCGTCCACCCTAAAAATGAGACAAATAGGGTCGTCCCCCCTAAAAACGTGACACTTACCTCTTAAGTAGACATTGCCTATCTCTAAAGTGGATTGTCATAGGACGATACTCTGGTCTCAAAAATTCAAGATGACATCATAAAAACATAACCACCAATTATGTTTATGACATAATTCCCAAAGTGGAATTACATAGGCATTTTTCGAGTTTGGTTGCACCAAACGAAAATCGTAGATATCCCTAGATAGAAACTAAGGCAGAAATTTTGAGATCTTTTTGGGAGATCTCAAAACTTCCTCAAAACTCGACATGATAGGTCGCTGACTCAGCTTTAACTGGGGTAGAATTTTTGAGAGGATCTCAAAAATTCTTTTGGTACTACAAGTTTAAGAATTAGTGAATACACTTCTACACTGGGGCAGAAATTTTGAGGAAACCTCAAAATTTCCATTTTTCAAACTCAGAATAACGTCATTGCCAAGCGACGTGATACTATCAAAGGCATCAACCAGACAAGAGTCACCACATCATATGGTTTCATAGCCAACTTTATCTGTTATACCTTACTAACTTTAGTATAAGGATTTTGCAGGTAACGCCGTCACACATCGAGGACATGCCCAAAAATGACGATGAAAGTGGACATCAAATCCGCAACAACAACAAGAAAAATCAAATAAAACCTCTCAAATGGCGAAAGACGAACGGCTACACTTTGAACTCTCTTCTTCTCCTTTATGAATACATTGTCGTTTCTTTTGACTAGTTAAATGCCTTTTTGCTTCATGTTTTGCAGAAAGTCACCATCAAGTCATTAACGACTTCCCTTGACCGCAAATAGGAGCAATTTGTTGAAAAGGAATACCAAACTCTTCGGGAAAAGCAGAGATCCTACAAAGTGTGTCAAGGATCACCACGAAGAAAAAGAATAGAAAGCGCGGCCTACCTCTACAATGAACAAAAGATGCTCGGTGGTGGCAGGACCATCAGAACGGACTTTGGCATTACAATTCAAAATTTAGAAAGGCATCAAGATGATCGTCACATAACAAAGGCTTCAAAGAAAACAAAGAAGAGCATTTTGGCCACCCACATCGACAATGAGACATAAAACATGTCAAACACATAGTTCTCGATCTCTCAATTTATTTTTACCTAGACAATATTTGCTTGTCCACCTTAGAAAGGGACAATATTTGCTTGTCCACCTTAGAAAGGGACAATACTCGCTCGTCCACCTTAGAAAGGGACGTATAACTATTTTTCCACCTCAGAAAGGGAGGTATAATTTGTCCACCTTAAAAAGGGACATACTTATTCATCCACCTACTGATAAGGTTTATCTACTGATAAGGTTTCTAAGGTTTTGCAGTTTAAACATGCTAAGGATATGACACATACAACCAAGAGGGCCATTCATTCAAATTGCTAAGAGGTCCATTCATTCAAACAAAATGCCGAGAGAACCATGCATTTAAGACAAAATTCAAAGGAAGAACAATAGAAGCTGCAATTCAACGAAGGAACACCCAGAAAGGGTAACAAAGCTATTTAAATAGAGTTTTTCTCCGCTAACTTGTTTGTTCAGTGATTGAGACAAGAAATGGCGCTAGCGGAACAAAACAAAGCAAAAAACCAAAGGCAAAACAACAAAAGCAAAAGCAAAGACGAAAAATTCAAAGACAAAACAATTAAAGCAAGAAGCAACCGAAAAGGGAATAATGATGACGAAGCAAAACGAAGACAAAAACTTGAAGAGATGTGATAAAGCAAAAGCATCCGAGAAAGGGTAACGAAATCCTCCCTAAGTAAAGTTTGTTTTACACTAACAAGTTTGTTCGTTTTGCAGAGCACGAAGATTTTTACAAAAGAAAATTTTTAAGATTACAAAAAGATATAATCACAATTTACCGAAGTCTGGTCTCCACTAAACAGTATTGTATCAAGGTATTGAGACCCCGGCCTAGACGTCTCATGGCTTGCCTTGATACATTGACTGATTAGACGTCACCAAAATCTAAAATTTGAAGACGACCCGTTGATATCGTTATTGAAATGTCGTATTCATAATAGAGTCTAGTCCTTTTGGAAGATGTGAACCCTGTCGACGGGTGGGTATTCTTTCCCGGAGTCAAAAAAGAAAGGTATCAGTCTTGCCACCGAGGTAAGCTTCATTCCTCAAGATGACAATATGGATTAAATGATTACGTGCCGAAGGGACTGAGTCGTCATCTATATATATAGCAAAAATAGGTAGCATAATTCCGAGGTTGATGTCCATAATCGTTGAAATACGAATGTGATTCCTACATCAAGATTTGCGATCGCTATTGCAGTTTATTTCAAGTTAACGCAATCATGGTTCAGGGATAGTGATAGTCATGAGAAAAGGATCCCCACTTGAATATGCAGTAGTTAACTTGAATATTCTGACTAAATGTTGTAATTCTGGACACAGAGGTTAGTAGTCATCATGAAAGGAATATGATCCTGCACTCTGATGTGCAGTCTACATTTGGGTATTTTTGACTATAAGTGATATGGTCCCAAACTGGTATACCGCAGGCTTCGTATGAGGATAACGATGCAGTCAACACCAGATTTGCCACAGTCACCGCAGTATGTGAAAATGATGTGAGTCTAAATTTTCAGGAGTAGCGGATGTCATAAGAAACAAAAATGACCCCGCACTTGAAAATATGATTTTCATTAGTAGCATCTTGCTTACGAAAATGACAACCAGACTGGGGTGTGTAGGTTTCACAAAAATGGGGTATAGCTCAACCCAGATCCCAACGGAAGTTATCATTGAGCAATGAAAACACCTGAAAATGACAAAAAAAGAGTCAGTCGATGTATCGTGATTATTATCCAGAGTAGATTATTTTGTTTCAAAATATACACGGAAAACACAGACTTATAGGAGAAAAGAAAGAAGACGGACAAGCATTTGTGAAGAGGCAGACATAATATTGGAGGATGACTTCAATGTCAACAAAATGGCAAAATGCCTTTCAGGTATGACTACATTAAAATCAAAATTTTCAAAAAACTAACACGCAGGACTCAACATTTGGAGATGGCTAAAAGCTACCGAGATAGGAAGCAAAAGCCGGATTCAAAACATGCAGAGCGTACTTGGAACTTTTCTTGGGCAGCCGGTGAAAAATCGTATACGAGAGTCAAGCTTTCTACACCGGGGATTGGTGATCACTTCAAGCATCAACACTAATAAGTCCTTTTTAAAAACCGCCTCCGGTTCAGAATTTCAACCGGAAGTAGCCAAAGGGATTCCCAGAAAAAGGGATATTCCTTTTCGAGCTATCGAGTCGAACTACAATTGGCCTGATTCCGAAAGTCAGGGATATGTAGGCTACTCAAGTTTCGAGGATAGGCCATATTCCTATAATTATCTTGAGACATCTCGAGGTAGTTTAAAGAAAACTCTTATTTTTCATAGTCCTCATAGAGTCAAAACTACAAACGACCTGAATTCTCATGTAGCCTGAGATATGTAGGAAGCTCAGAAATCGGGGTCCGACCATACTTTCGAAATTTTATGCAAAAGAAGGCTATAATTTCTTTTATACGATGAAAATTAGGTTTGTCAAATTCGCAACTCAAGGATGGCCTTGCCATTCTCGAACTCCAAAGGGGCAGCAGTTGACACCTAATTTTCACTCATAAACGCATATTTTAATTTTCAAATCTTCCGAATCCAAGACGGAGTAAAGATACCTTAAAAAAATTTAAAAATCACGAGAAAATTGCAAAAATTGACGTTTAATTATTATTTTCATAAAAATTAACAATTACAAGAAATTACGAGTTGTTTACTCTCACAAACGTGATTTGAAGACCTGTTTGGTCGTTATAGTTTTTTCGGCATTTTCACCCATTCCTGAGCATTGATTAGATCACTTTTGATCTGAGGGGACCATTGACACGCTTCCGGAGGTATCTAGATTGAATTCGGGCAACTTTAGTGAAAATTAGGTTTAAGCGAAAAACGGTTGATCCAAAGTTGACCTTTGGGTAAACAGATCTTTTTCAGAATTCCATTGATTTCGAGAGGCCTGGATGGTCGTTTAGAACCTATATGTGTATTTGGTTCAGTTCCTAATGCATACGGATGCATTTCGAAACTTGGGATGGGAAATTGGAATTAAGGCATCAGGGGATGACTTGGTCAACGAGGCCTTCATTAGAAATTTTGAGGCCACGAGCGCGTTCGCAACATATTTTTGTGTGGGTTTAGGTGGCCAGGTTTTGAGTAGATGGCCTCAGTAATAACTCGGGATTTCGATAGAAGATTTAAAAAAAGGGGGGAATTCTGGTGTCTGGTGCCTGCATTGGCGGCACCACTGGGGCGGTCGTGTGTAATATTTGCCATACCACTGTGGTGGTATCTCAACCGCCGTAGCGGCATCCCTACTGCCGTGGCGGTTACGGGTAGTTATATTTCATTAAATGTGTCTTAAATAAGTCTTAGACCCTTATTATTTCCCATATCTATATTGGAGCTTGAGGAAACTGTTCTTGGCGATAATTTTGAGAAATTCTTGGAGGTAAACCTTGCCTAATCCTTCACTCTTCCTTAATGACAATCATCTTAGATTTCCCCCTCCCTTTAACAATCCCTTAGAGATGGAATTTGAATGAGGGTTTAGGGGAACTTTTCCTTAGGGTCAAGTATGATAAATTGATGATGGTTGTGCTATAATTTGATGAATCTAAGCTTATTAATCATATATCTTTCACTTTTAACGTTGAATTTCGGATTTGGAGATTTAGGGTTCATACCCATTTTGGGGGTTTTTTACTTGAATCATAAATTAAGTTAATCCCCAATTAATGGTTGGATTGTGATTACCTAGGACTCGTAATTAATGGTTGGATTGTGATTACCTAGGACTCAATTTGGTATTTTGCCCGCGAATTTTTCATTTTGCCCTTGTGGGCCCATTTTCCTAATTTCTAGGGTTAAAATGGACCGAATTGAAATAGTATCAATATTAGTATCACTCTTCATGATTTCTAATATAGAATTCAATTATGCTTAGACTACTTTGGTTCCGAGGTTCAGCGAAAGGGCAAAGAAAAGGAGTGACTTTGTTGGTGTTGCGGTTCAGCAGTCCAGGTAGGTTATGGCTTACCTCTAGTGAGACTTCGCATAGCGAAGCACATATTTAGAATATAATGTCGGAGACAACATGTGAACCTTTAGGTATGAGGTTGGGTTGGATATTGCCTTAGGTTGGGACCTGTTGTGTGTTGGGACTAGCCACCCCGTTATGTGTGTTTGATTGTTCCGTGGTGATGGTTTTGATGCCCTGAGTAGTGGTCTGATTGAGAAAGATTTGCCATACCCATTGTTGGTATTGTGATATGATACATTGTTGGCGTACCCCTTTGTTGGTACTTGTGATATTGATATATTGTTGGCGTACCATTGTTGGTGTTATGATTTGATCCCTTGTCGGCGTCCCCCTTCATTGGTACTGGTGATATTGAACTTGATTATTGATAATTGATATATGCATTGCACGTATTTTCATATATTCATGATGCATGGCCGATAGTGATGATCCGGTATCGTTGATTGAGTAAACTGATATTTTGATAAACTCTTTATTTGAGTGATTGTGAAAAGGCCGATGTCCGAAGATCAATTCCAGAATCATTGATTGTGTGAGACTGATATGTGACAGACACTTTTACTTGAGTGATTGTGAGATGGCCAACGATCGATGATCTATTCCGGCATCGTTGTTGCATGGCCAATTCGGATGATATCCCTGAATAGTTGTTAGTGCTTGGACTCCGTGGGTCCCCCACGGTGGTGCCAGTGAGACTCCCCTGTGAGTAATTAGCCAGGGCCCCGTCTGTCGGTTGGGCAAAGATCTGTGACGGGTGGCACTTAGACTTCGCGAGTCACGCTAGGTTGTGCTACTGAGACGTCGATATTTCCGTTTGGAGTACATGTGCACACCTCATTGCATGGAATTGCATTTTATTCACCCTATTTTTGCATTGCATTGCATTATGACTTGATTGAGATTCTTGGTGATTGAATTGTGATGATTGGATTGGATCGTATATATTCAAACTTGACATATTTGAGTTAGGGGTTTTATATAGGCGATGATGGATACTTTTTTGTCAACTTATTGTTCTATACTTGTTAGATTCCTTGCTATCTGCTTATCTTTTGAATTGTGTTAACTATGCTTAGTCGGCCGATGATGCCTACCAGTAATGTGGTTTGTACTGATCTGTACTTGCTATATTCTTTTATGAATGCAGAGTACCAAGTCGGATCTACTTCTCTGACCCGTGGCTGATCTACTCTTCAGCTTCCACTCGAGTTTTTCAGGGTGAGCATGGCGTCCGCTGACCTTGAAGACTCTCCTATTTCATGTCTTACTTTATTTCAGAGACATAGACATTATGTATTAGTACTTCCAGATTGTATTATTCTCCCTAGATGCTCTTCTATTATTCAGACTAGACCCTGGGGGTATTTACCGTCTTTACGCATTTTTTACTATTATCTATCTATACATATCGTGAGACTTACGTATTTGTTATTTTCGTGACTTAATTTCTTCAATTTATGTATTGGTTCATTATTGGGATGAGGGTTCGCTTATCGAGGTAGGAAGGTAAGTGCCCGCACGACCTATGCTAAATGGGTCGTGACAAGTTGGTAGCAGAGCTCTAGGTTATCCAGTCTTTAATACAAGAGCGTGTATAGTAGAGTCTCGCGGATCAGTACGATGAGCTCCATACTTATCTGCGGTAGGCTATAGGACAATTAGTAAATCTCACCTTCTTTCTTTCCGTCATGCTACTTTATTCAAATTAGCATCTGGAAAGATCAAATTGGTATCTGACCCTTATCTCTTCTCTTACAGATGGTGAGGACTCGATCTACTATGGCCCGAGGTCAGGTTCCGAGCCCGGCGGCCTCTTTGCGCGCACCGAGGGCGTGCTACAGCCAGAGGACGCAGCAGATAGAGAGGCTGCGGGGATGGCCCAGCTAGGGAAAGAGCTCTTATGATGGGCCAGTGATGAGAGAGGTCTCCATCTCTCCAGCCCGAGTATCAGTCGGGTAGAGACCAGGCCGCAGACAATGGCGTGGCCCTAGCACGGACACATAAGTTACTTCTGACTAGGCCATGCATGACACCATGGCTAGGATTCTACTTCACCTTGATGCCTAGCAGGCAGCCGCTGGTGTTACTACTCCCGGCGGGGCTTCACAGACTAGAGGTGGGGTGCAGACCCCTGAGCAAGGGCCTCCACAGGCAGCACAACCCGCTGCAGTTATGGCTCATTGCATTAATGCGATACCCGCCCCTGGTGAGGATATTAGGCCCATGGAAGGCCCCGTTATGACTACTGCTGATCAGGACCTGGTGGGGAGATTCAGGAAGTTAGAGCCACCGAGGTTCTCTGGTACTTCATCTGAGGATGCCTATGAGTTTATTCTTGATATGCATGAGTTGCTGCACCGTATGGGGATAGTGGAGACCCACGGCATTGATTATGTGTCCTACCAGTTTCGCAGCGACGCGAAGATGTGGTGGATGTATTTCGTGGCATGCAGACCTAAGGGTTCTCCTTCTTTGACTTGGACTCAGTTTTACCGGGACTTCCTTGAGAAGTATGTGCCCCAGTCCTTAAGAGAGGCTCGTAGGGAGCAGTTTTTACACCTTGAGCAGAGGGACATGTCTTTAGAGTCTTATGTGAACTGTTTCCTTTATCTGGCTCATTATTCCACTTCGTTGATCCCTACTGAGACCGATAGGATCAGGAGCTTTGTTGGAGGACTAGTGAGCTCTCTACAGATTCTTTGTCTTCAGATGGAGTCTATGGGGGCTTCCTTCCAGTCCATTATTGAGTATGCTTCTATGGTTGAGGGCGCTAAGGCCTGTGCTTTTGGTGGTGGTGAAAAGAGGCCCCATCAGACTGGCAATTTTAGGGGTACTGGTTCGAGGGGCGCTGGTCAGTTTTCGAGGCCGCCTCAGCCCTATTTCGGTCATCCCGTGCAGTCGGCTTTACCGACTTCTTCTAGTGAGCCACCTAGGCAGAGAGCTCCTGAGAGTTCGTTGTCCAGACTAGTAGACAGGGCTGCGTCATCCGGGTCTTCAGCTTCTATGTTTCAGCACTCGACTCCTCTTACCTGTTACTCTTGTGGAGAGGTTGGGCATGTTTCCAGGAGATATCCCCGACCTAGGCAAGATTATCAGCCGCTGAGGACTCTTGTATCATTCGATGGTCGAGGTGGGACTTCTCAGAGAAACGGTGCTCAGTCAGGCTGCGGTACTTCCCATAGTTCTAGAGGTGGGTCCCAGCCAGCTAGAGGTGGTACTCAAAGTGCAATAGGGGGATCCCAGACTGGGTGTGGTGGATCCCATTGTTACTCATTTCCTGGTAGGCCTGAGGCAGAGGCCTCAGATGTTGTGATCTCAGGTACCATTTATGTCCATAGAGCAGCATTTGTGTTATTTGATCCTGGATCAACTTATTCGTATGTATCTCATAGTTCATGCCATTGGTTGGGATTTGCCTTGTGATAGCATAGATATACCTGTTCATGTGTCTACTCCATTCGGAGATTCTGTGGTTGTTAATCAAGTCTACTGGTCATGTTTGGTTACTTTTATGGGGTGTGACACTTGGGTAGATTTGATGATTCTTGATATGGTGGACTTTGATATTATATTGGGTATGTCTTGGATTTCTCCTTATCATGCGATCTTGGACTGTCACACCAAGATAGTCACCTTAGCCATGCCGGGCATTCCTAGGCTTGAGTGAAGAGGTACTCCTAGTCCCGCCCCGAAGAAGATCATTTCCTTCCTTCAAGCAAAGAAGTTAGTAAGTAAGGGGTGTTAGCGTATTTGGCGCATGTTCGTGATACGACTGTTGCATTTCCACCCCTTGAGTCCATCCCTATTGTGAGCGAGTTCGTGGATGTATTTTCGTAGGATTTACCGGGTATGCCACACAATTGCGATATTGATTTATGTATCGACGTGGACTCGGGCACTCGTCCTATTTCTATTCCGCCATATCAGATGGCACCTGCCGAGTTGAGGGAGCTTAAGGAACAATTGCAGGATTTATTGAGCAAGGGGTTCATTCGACCGAGCGTCTCCCCTTGGGTTGCTCCCATGTTATTTGTGAAGAAGAAAGATGGGACCATGAGGATGTGTATTGATTAGCGCCAGTTGAACAAAGTCACTATCAGGAACAATTACCCTATACCTCGTATTGATCATCTATTTGACCAGTTTCAGGGTGCTTCGGTGTTTTCGAAGATTGATTTGCGTTCTGGCTATCACCAGTTGAAGATCAGGGCGGAGGATATTCTGAAGACATCCTTTCGGATGAGATATGGCCACTATGAGTTTCTAGTGATGTCTTTCGAGCTTACCGATGTCTCGACTGCATTTATGACTTTGATGAATGACATCTTTAGGCCGTTCCTTGATTCCTTTGTGATTGTGTTTATTGGTGACATCTTGGTGTATTCCAAGAGTAAAGAGGAGCCTAAAAGCCATCTTCGTACCGTTCTTAGGTTGTTGAAAAAACATAGCCTATTTGTGAAATTTTCTAAGTGTGAGTTCTTGTTGGAGTCTGTAGAATTCTTGGGCCATGTGGTGTATAAAGAAGGAATTATGGTTGATCCACAGAAGATCGAGGCTGTGAGGGGTTGGGCGAGGCCCACTACTGTTACTAAGATTCATAGTTTTGTGGGTTTAGCCAATTATTACTGTTGCTTTGTGAAGGGTTTTGCTGCCATAGCTTCGTTCTTGACCAGATTGACTCAAAAGGATGTTCCCTTCCAGTGGACGGACAATTATGAGGAGAGCTTTCAAAAGCTCAAGCTTCTGTTGACTACAGCCTTGATCCTAGCCTTGCCTATGGAAGGTAAGGATTTCGCGGTCTATTATGATGCTTTCCATATGGGTTTGGGTGCGGTGTTGATGCAAGAGGGTAGAGTGATAGCTTATGCTTCCCATCAGTTAAAAGTTCATAAGAAGAATTACCCTACCCATGATTTGGAGTTGTTGGCCGTAGTCTTCGCCTTGAAGCTTTGGAGGCACTACTTGTACGGTGTCCATTGTGAGGTTTTCACCGATCACCGTAGCCCTCAGCATGTGTTTACTCAGAGAGATCTTAATTCCAGGCAGCGCCGATGGATGGAGCTCCTGAAGGATTATGATATCTTTATTCTGTATCATCCTGGTAAAGCCACTGTGGTAGTTAATGCCTTGATTTGCAAGGCGGTGAGTATGGGGAGTTTAGCCCGATTGATTGTTTCCGAGCGTCTGTTGGCCATGGAGGTTCAGATTCTGGCCAACAGTTTCGTCTGTCTTGATATTTTAGCCCCGGGCAGGATCTTGGCTTGTATAGAGGCGAGGTCATCATTATTGGATCGGATCAAGGCTCATCAGTTTGAGGATGCTCAGTTGAGTAAGATCTGAGATAGGGGTTCGAGAGGTGAGTCCAAGGAGGTCGTGATTGATGCTGAGGGCATTCTGAGGATTAGAGGACGCGTGTGCGTTCCTCGTGTTGGTGATCTGATTCAGTTGATTTTATCTGAGGCCCATAGCTCTCGCTATTCCATCCATCCGGGAGCAACTAAGATGTACCGTGACTTGAGACAACACTATTAGTGGCGTCGTATGAAGAGATATATCGTTGATTTTGTGGCTAAGTGTGGAAATTGTCAGCAGGTGAAGTATGAGCACCAGCGACCGGGTGGGATGCTTCAGAGAATGCCCATTCCCGAGTGAAAGTGGGAGAAGATTACTGTGAATGTTTTCATGGGTCTTCCGAAGACCCTTGGCAAGTTTGATTCTATTTGGTTGATAGTGGATCGGTTGAGTAAGTGGATTGTGGATTGTATCAGCGATATAGCTTAGGAATTAGCATTGCCGCCAGGCTTGGCGGGAGGTCATCCAGTTTTTCATGTTTCGATACTAAAAAAGTACCATGACAACAGTACCTATATCGTCCGTTGGGATTCTATATTGCTTGATAAGAATTTGACTTATGAGGAGGAGCCTATCGCGACCTTGGATAGGCAGGTTCGGAAGTTGAGATCAAAGGAGATTGCTTCTATGAAGGTGCAATGGAAGCACCGTCCTGTGGAAGATGCTACTTGGGAGACTGAGTCCGATATGCGTAGTCGATATCCCTAGTTGTTCACCAATTCAGGTATTCCCTACTTCCCTTCTTTTCTTCGCTCGATGACGAGCAACAGTTCAATTGTATTTGATGTAACGACCCGTTTGGTCGTTATAATTTTTTTGGTGTTTTCACCCATTCCTGTGCATTAATTAGATCACTTTTGACTCGAGGGGACCGTTGACACGCTTCTCAAAGTGTCTAGATAGGATTCGTGCAACTTTGGTGAAAATTGGGCTCAAAGCGAAAAACGGTTGACCTGAAGTTGACTTTTGGGCAAACAGACCTTTTTTGAAATTTTGTCAATTTCGAGAGGTCCGGATGGTCGTTTAAAACTTGTATGTGTATTTGGTTCAGTTCCCAATGCATATGGATGCATTTCGGGACTTGGGATGGGAAATTGAAATTAAGGCATCGGGGGTTGACTTGATCAACGAGGCCTCCGTTAGAAATTTCGAGACCATGAGCGCATTCGTATCGTATTTTTTATGGGTTTAGCTAGTCGAGTTGTGAGCAGATGGCCTCGGTAATAACCCGGGATTTCGATTGAAGACTTAGAAAAAAAGGGGGAATTCTGGTATCTGGTGCCCGCAATGGCGGCACCACTGTGGCGGTGTGATGAACGCTGGGGCGGCCATGTGTAATGTTGGCCATACCGCTATGGTGGTATCTCAGTCGCCGTAGTGGCATCCCTACCACCGTGGCGGTGATGGGCAGTTATATTTCATTAAATGTGTCCTAAATAAGTCTTAGACCCTTATTATTTCCCTTCTCGATATTGGAGCTTGAGGAAACTATTCTTAGAGATAATTTGGAGAAATTCTTGGAGGTAAACCTTGCCTAATCCTTCACTCTTCCTTAATCACAATCATCTTAGATTTCCCCCTTCCCTTTAATAATCCTTTTAAGATGGAATTTGAAGGAGGGTTTTGGGAAAATTTTCCTTAGGATCATGTATGATAAATTGATGATGGTTGTGCTAAAATTTGATGAATCTAAGCTTATTAATCATATATCTTCCACTTTTAACGTTGAATTTCGGATTTGGAGATTTAGGGTTCATACCCAATCTGGGGTTTTTTACTTGAATCAGAAATTAGGCTAATCCTTGGGCTAAATCAACAATTAATGGTTGGATTGTGATTACCTAGGACACAATTTGGTATTTTGCCTGCGAATTTCCCGTTTTGCCCTTGTTGGGCCATTTTCCCAATTTCTAGGGTTAAAATGGACAGAATTGAAATAGTAGCAATATTATTATCATTCTTCATGATTTCTAATATAGAATTCGATTATGCTTAGACTACTTTGGTTTCGAGGTTCAGCGAAAGGGCAAAGCAAATGAGTGACTTGTTGGTGTTGCGGTTCGGCAGTCCAGGTAGGTTATGGCTTACCTCTAGTGAGACTTCGCATAGCGAAGCACATATTTAGAATATAATGTCGGAGACAGCATGTGAACCTTCGGGTATGAAGTTGGGTTGGATATTGCCTTAGGTTGGGCCCTGTTGTGTGTTGGGACTAGCCACCCCGTTATGTGTGTTTGATTGTTCCGTGGTGATGGTTTTGATGCCTTGAGTAGTGGTAGAATTTGGAATCTGTGTTATCGTCCTGATTGAGATAGATTTTCCATACCCATTGTTGGTATTGTGATATGATACATTGTTGGTGTACCCCTTTGTTGGTACTTGTGATATTGATATATTGTTGCATACCATTGTTGGTATTGTGATTTGATACCTTGTTGGTGTGCCCTTTCATTGGTACTGGTGATATTGAACTTGATTATTGATAATTGATATACGCATTGCACGCATTCTCACACATTCATTATGCATGGCCGATACCCGGTGATGATCCGGTATCGTTGATTGAGTAAATTGATATTTTGACAAAACTCTTTACTTGAGTGATTGTGAAAAGGCCGATGTCTGAAGATCAATTCCGGAATCGTTGATTGTGTGAGACTGATATGTGACAGCCTCTTTTACTTAAGTGATTGTGAGATGGCCGATGACCGATGATCTATTCCGGCATCGTTGTTGCATGGCCGATTCCGATGATATCCCGGAATCGTTGTTAGTGCATGGACTCTGCGGGTCCCCCAGGGTGGTGCCGGTGAGACTCCCCCTATGAGCAATTAGCCAGGGTCCCGTCTGTCTGTTGGGCAAAGATCCGGGGCGGGTGACACTTAGACTTCGCAAGTCACGCTGGGTTGTGCTACCGAGACGTCGATATTTTCGTCCGGAGTACATGTGTATACCTTATTGCACGGCATTACATTTCATTCACCCCATTTTTGTATTGCACTGCATTATGACTTGATTGAGATTCTTGGTTATTGAATTGTGATGATTGGATTGGATCGTATATATTCGGACTTGACATATTTGAGTTAGGGGTTTTATATAGGCAATGATGGATACTTGGTTGTAATCTTATTGTCTTATACTTGTTAGATTGCTTGCTATCTGCTTATCTTCTGAACTGTGTTAACTATGCTTATTCGGCCAATGATGCCTACCAGTACTGTAGTTTGTACTGACCTACACTTGCTGCATCCTTTTATGAATGCAGAGTACCAGGTCGGATCTACTTCTCTGACCCGTGGCTGATCGACTCTTCAGCTTCCACTTGAGTTTTGCAGGGTGAGCATGGCGTCCGCTGACCTTGAAGACTCGCCTATTTTGATGTCTTACTTTATTTCAGAGACAGATATTATGTATTAGTACTTCCAGATTGTATTATTTTCCTTAGATGCTTTTGTTTTGTTCAAACTAGACCCTGGGGGTATTTACTGTCTTCAGCACTTTTTATTACTATCTAGCTATCGTGAGACTTACGTATTTGTTATATCCGCAACTTAATTTCTTCAATTTATGTATTGGTTCGTTGTTGGGATGAGGGTTCGCTTAACAAGGTGGGAAGGTAAGTGCCCGCACGACCTATGGTAAATGGGTCGTGAGAAGAAGATGCATATCCCGCTCCGTCTAACTCGGAAAAATTGTTAAAAAAAAATGACGTATGAATTACGAATCATTTTGACTGCATTTTTTCACTTTTTTAAATATTGCTCGGAAGTATATCAATATTGGGCTCATTTTGAAGCTCGTATTTTAAAACGACGCATTATAATTTTTATTTCATTAAAATGTTATTTTACGAGGGGCGTATTAGACTAATTAACCTAAAACTATATAAAAACTATGCTACATTTTTATTAAAAAATAAGAAGGGGATTTTATCCATTTGTACCTTTGTTGGTACTATTTATATAAGGTCTTTTTGGGGGGTGTGGGGGGGGGGGGGGGGAAGTATGGCCAACTGGCCTATTTTTATCCATAGAATTCTAAATGCTTAGTTGGATGATTTTAAAAAATTTAATAACGATTTTGGGGGAACAGTACAGCCAAGTAGCCTATTTTTGTCCATAGAATTCTAAATGCTTAGTGGGATGATTCATGAAAATTTGAATTGAGATTTTTGGGGGGAAAGGTACGGCCAAGTGACCTATTTTTGTCCATAGAATTCTAATTGCTTAGTTGAATGATTTTTGAAAATTTGAATAAGGATTTTTTTTGTGTGGGGGGGGGGGGGGGGAGGTTATGGCCACATGGCCTATTTTAGTCCATGGAATTCTAACTTGGCTTGCCTACAAATAGAAGGAATGTATATTAAGAAAAGGGACATTTTTTTTTGGGTTGGGGGGGGGGGGGGGACATTTTTGACAGAAAAAAAGGTAATCTTCTTTTTCTATTTTTGGGAAAAAGAGAGAAAAGAAAAAAGAAAAAAAATCGAAAAATAAGAAAAAAGAGAGAAAAAAAAAAAAAAAGAGTTCAAATTTGGTATCCTAAAAGCTAAAGTTTGATTTATATAATCAAAGTTTAGCAACAAAAGATAGAAAATAAGATATACATATAGAAAAAGAGAAAAAAAAAAAACAAATAAGAAAAAGGGGTTTAAAGATTTGTGAAGTGTTTGGTGCTTGAAGTAGATTGAACTAATTCTCATTTTGATCTTTAGGTTGCCCCATCAAAAGGTAACCTCTCATTCTATTCTTTATTTCATTTCTAGTTATGATCATATATTTATTATGACACTTGTGTTAATTCAAAATAATTCTTTGCTAGCTTAGTCTTGTTTGATGATTAAGTGGATATTATGTGAATTTGATACCATTTGAAAAAATGAAAATAATTTAGAAGTTTGATTTAGACAATGTTAAGTGATTTTAGGTTAGTTAAATTGATATCCTTTATTTCATTTCTAGTTATGATTATATATTTATTATGATACTTGTGTTAGTTAAAAATAATTCTTTGCTAGCTTAGTCTTGCTTGATAATTAAGTGGATATTATGTGAATTTTATACCGTTTGAAAAAATGAAAATAAATTAGAAGTTTGGTTTAGACAATGTTAAGTGATTTTAGGTTAGTTAAATTGATAAAAATAAGAAAAATTCCATCATTTATTTCATTTTAAGTTATGATTATATATTGTTTATGATGCTTGTGTAGTTGAAAAGGAATTGGTGCTAGCCTAACTTTGTTTACATGATTAAGTGAGTATCCTATGGATTTATTACTATTTGAAAAAATGAAAATAAATTAGAAGTTTGATTTAGACAATGTTAAGTGATTTTAGGTTAGTTAAATCGATAAAAATAAGAAAAAGAGATTCCATCCCTTATTTCATTTTAAGTTATGATTATATGTTATTTATGATGCTTGTATAGTTGAAAAGGACTATGTGCTAGCCTAACTTTGTTTACATGATTAAGTGAGTATCCTATGGATTTATTACTATTTTTGACAATGTTAAGTGATTTTAGGTTAATTAAAATTGATAAAAATAAGAAAAAATAGTAGCTTAAGTTAGAATTTTGACATTGTGTTGATAGGTGTAGTGTGATTTATTCATTCTTGTCAGCTTTTGATATATATATATATATATATATATATATATATATATATAATAAATAAATAAAAAATAAAAAACTTAGTTCTTGTGAGTTTGTTATTAATTCATAGCAACTATTTGGCCTTTTGCATAAATTGTCCTTTTATTTATAAGTATGATAATTATGGGCTTGGTTTAAAAGTATTGTAATTCATTTGTTTGGCTTTGTAAATTAAATAATTGACCTCGGCCTATTACTAATGTTTTGTACACCTATCTTTTGTGACCTCCCCAATTTGTTGGTGAATCTTTCGAGGCCCACTAACATTTCTAGATCGAGTCAACCCCTATCATGGAAGGACTAAGGCATTGGAGCATTATTTGGAGCGAAAATATTTATTTATGCATTTTTTCTATCGGGCTTGGTCGGCCCAATTCCCTACTCTTTGTATTATTTACTTGATTATATATATGTATTACTGAATGAGATTACCACGCCTAAGAGTTGCTAAAATTGATTTTCAAAATTAAAAAAAAAAAAACCGTTTAGGCAAATTTAGGATTGCGGATGATTTTAGATACCTTTGATATGATTTTGCACCTACAGGCAAACTTTAGGACTACTATGATTGATTTGGAAAAGATGTTTGGATTATCATTTTGGGTGAATTGTTTTGACTATTAAAAAGGCTAATGAGTCAACATTGAGACTTTTTGTAAAGATTAAAACCAAGAATTGGATAAAAGTTCTAAAAATATGGCTAACCTATGAAGTATATTAGTATGCCTATAAAAACTATTTTTAAAAACTTTTTTCTATACTTAAAAACATTTTTTCTAAAAAATCTTTTTCTAAACTAGGGTGGGCTTACGTAGTGTTCTACCTGGGTTAAAGCCTTCGGATTTTAACCCATGTGTTCTAGTCCGAAATCCAAAAAAGGCCCGATTTTGGGCAAAACTCTACCATTTTTCGTTTCTTGAAAAGGAGTGTTTTTTGGCATGAATGAAAAGGAGTGTCTTTGGCATGAATGATTAATTTCTATTTGCGGAAATATGAAACAAAAACTATTTTTATCACAAATAATTTATATCTACAAAGGCATACTATTAGAACCCGTAGGTCAACCATATTTTACGGATCCTTAATACCGAGGTGCCTAACACCTTCCCCGGGGGATCACTAGAACTCGTACCCATAATTTGGTTAGATTAGATTTCTTTTAAAATTTAACCGTTTTAAATGAACCCTTTTCGAATTGGTTTTCCTAATTTCCTAAAAATTAGGCGGCGACTCTAAAACATTATCAATTTAGAGTACCATTACGTAGAGGTATATTTTTCCTTTTTCCAGTTACGATTGACAACCGTACTTCCCCGGAGCACTTTCCTTTTTAAATGAGGCAAGTGCAAATGCGAATCGAAAGAAATATCGAACCGCTACAATGACTGAGCAATCTTCTTCTTGGAATAACATCCCTATCCCTTCTTCAATGTCAGCATCGTTCGGCACAGGCGTTCGGCTAGGAAATGACTGGTACAAATTAAGAATGGGTTTGCGGAGATCTGCGACCTCTTCCCTCTTCTTGGTAGGTATCTCATCTTATGTTGGGACGTAACCTAGCCTAAAGCGAAAATTGTCTTGGGGAATGGGAATTGGCTTAGTGATGCCATGCAAATTCTTTCACAGATCTTTCCCGAGTTCAAACCCGTTCAAGAGCATAGTTGAGGCAATCATTTTGTAGACCGCTGGCATAAGAATTTTTGGGGAGTCCATCTTGTGGGCAGCTCCCACTACCTCCATTACATGGAAATCCGTTCCCTTGGGTGCTACTTCAATGACGGGAACAGAATTGTCCGGATAATTATGCATGCTTGCCTCTGCATGGATTATCACTTCTTGTTCTCCCCAGACGAATTTCAAGGACAGCTGAAGTGAAGATGGTACTGCTCCTGCCATGTGGATCCATGGCCTCCCCAAGAGTAGATTGCAGTTGGCAGGTATTTCCATAACCTGAAACTCGATAGTGAACTCTGCTGGACCTATTTGAATGTCCAGGTCCACTGCTCCGGTAGCATCACAGCGGCCTCCGTCAAATGCTCTTATATTAGTGTGGCTCTGATGAACCTTTCCAAGGTCATATACCAGCTGAGTTAGGGTAGACTCGGGATAAATGTTGAGTCCCGCTCCGTTGTCGATCAGTACACGAGTCACTACTTTATTGCGGCACATGACAATGATGTGCAGCGCTTTGTTGTGATTGGTGCCTTCTTTGGGCGACCCTTTTTCTGTGAAGATAATTTGGTGTTCCTCTATAACATGGGCAACCATTTCGGCCAGATTTTCGCTACTTGTCCCACCTAGGTCATGGGTTTCCTCTAACACCTTAGAGCCAAGCAATGCTGGGGTGAACTTTGTAAAAGTGCCAACACCGAAATTTGGGCCGGTGTTTTCTTTAAGTGCTCCACAATCAAGTATTCTTTGGGCTGCATCCGGCACCAGAAATCTTTCGTTTCACCCTCAGTGATCTCCCTTTTCTGATTTCCCTTTCTTCGAGGTGCCCCTTGGGCTAGATCTTCAAGAGTATAGCACCTTCCCGATCATGTAATTCCGTGGGCAGTAGTGACTTGGACTACAAATTCTTTTCGAGGCGGTGCAGGGGTTACTTCGGCCATATGCGCAACAACCGGCGTAGGGATTAACACTTTGAATCGTGGGCGTTCTTGTAGGGAAACCGACGCCACTGTGCGCTCAAGTTCTTTCACAGGTTTTTGGATTGTGGGCCTAACCACGACCCAGTCCTGTTCTCTTTCTATCATATGAATCACGTTGCTACCATGGTTTGGCAGGGGATTGGTGTTCACATTTAGAGGAGCTGTTTGGAGTACAATCTCCTTCTGGTCGATCATGTCTTGTATCTTGTAATTAAGATTGATGCAGTCCTCAGTACTGTGTCTTATACTATTAGAATGGTAGGAACGTGTTTGGTCAGCTCAGTAGAACCGTTTCTTTGGGTCAACGACAATTGGGGGAAGCGTTTGTATCATCCCGATCGCGCTCAATCTTTTGAACAAATCAATCTGTGATTCCATTAATGGAGTGAACACATGGGCAGGCTTCTTTTCAAAGTTTTGACGTGGCGCATTATAGGTATTTGGTGGTGGGGGAGTGTGATAATTTGGCTGTGGAGCTTGGTAATTTGGGGGAGGTGATTGGAAGGTATTTTGTAGAGTTTGGTAATTTGGGGGTGGTGATTTGAAGGTCGGTTGTGCGTATTACACGAGCACCACATTGTAAGGAGCAAGTATGTAAGTATTTGGGGAAGGTGAAGCCTATACTTCCATCGGGAATTCTTTCCTTCTTTTGTGTTTTGGACTAGGAGTGTAGGATATGCTTGCCATGTCTTCCTTCTTCATCCTTATAAACTCGGTTGAGCTTGACCCAGAGGACTTTACGGTCATGCTGATGATTAGGCCTGTTTTGAGAACATCTTCTATGGCCTCTCCCATTTTAACTAGTTTGGAGAATGGTCTTCCGGCCATTGAAAGCATTCTATCACAGAAGTCCATTTCTTGCGAACGGATGAAGACCGACACCAGTTCTTCCTTGCCCATTGGCGGTTGTACCTGGGCAGCTTTTGTTCTCCACCTACTTGCATACTCGCGGAAGTTCTCGGTGGATTTCTATTTGACCTTTTCCAAATAGTACCTGCCCGGCACTATTCCCATGTTAAAGCGGAATCTCTCCATGAAAGCCGTAACCATGTCTTCCCATGTGATCCAACGACGTATGTCTTGCACCGTGAACCATTTTGAGGCTTCTACGATTAAAATTCGGCTGAACAGCCTCATAATAAGTGCTTGATTGTCTCGGATGCCGACCAATTGGTCACAGTAGGCCCGTAGATACGCTTTAGGATTACCTGTCCCATTAAATTGCTCACAATGTGGCACCTTGAAGCCTTCAGGTAAATCTAATTTTTGATGCATACACAAGTCGTCATTTCTCAAACCCGTGCCTGTGAGGGTGGTTCTCATGGACCGTTCCAACATTGCGGTCATATTCCGTTCAAGCCTTTCTTCCTTCTTTTCCTGCTCGGCCTTCCAGGCCTTATCCTGCTCGTCCTTCCACGTCTTATCCATCTCCTTGTAGTGATCAATTTCTTGATCGGGTGAAAAAGTTCCTGGGGTGACAGGTGTGTGGAAGGAAATAGCGAGGCAAATTCAGTGGGTAGGGGTGGTTTTGGCAGTTGGTAGCGAGATAGTGCTAGGTTGTATAGTGATTCCAGGATAGGAGTTTTGTGGTGCTAGTAAGAGGGGATAGAGTCAGCGGTTCCAGGAATTTGGTAAGTGTTAAGTGGTGTTAGGGTATGGTAAGAAGTACCAATGTGACCCTTGTGAATTGGGGTAATAGTATGGTAGTCATAGTGGACTGGGTGGGAAAGTGATCAGGTAATGGTGTCAGAGATGGAAAAAATGGTGGAGGCCTACTTTCTTCGGCAGGGGCCTCTCGGGCAGCATTAGCAGCTTTGTTTCGCGCCACTTCCTCTTGAAGATGGGCGATTTTCTCAAACATCATCTTCATGACGTCTTCTGTAGGTGATGACTCAGGCAGTTCGCGTAGAGGCGATTCTCTGAGAGCAATGTCAGTAGGGGTAGTTTCGTTCTCTCATGTACCAGTCATCGTTCCTTTGCCTTTATTTTACCGAGATAAGGATGCTATTGCAGCTTTGGATCTTGTGAAGTATGCCAGTGTGAACACGAATCAACTTCTCTTTTTATAAGAAAAGAATAACTCAAAGGTAAACAGAGTTAGTTTTGTTAGGTAATAGAAATATAATTAAGATATCACACGCAGATGGCAGTAAAAAACACTTAGCACATAAATAATCATATGTTTGATTTAAATGCTCAATTGATTTCTTGTACCGGGTCTTGGGTACTTGGGCTTCGTTAAGTGAGGGGAATATAATATTTATAATATATAGGGATCGAGTCTTACGTAGACTGCCTATGTATCCCTCCGCGGGAAGTCAGGCCCTTCTGCAGTTCGGTTTACATAAGATAAGAATCCCTACCTTAAAACCTACCCATGACCAGGCTCGATAGGGGCTTCCTGCAGATCCCTCCTCGAGACATCAGGTTGGCGCAGTTCCAGTTACACAAACATGGGTGGGTGGGTGGGGGGGGGGGGAATCCTTATTAATTACACAAAATGGGATCCCCTAAAACTACCTAAAAGGTGACCTTTCTTTTGAGGTCAAAACTGGTTGTTTGTCCATTCAACTCTTTTCCAGCCCTGAGGCCCTAAATCTTAATACTGAGGTGGGAGCACCAACCAAATGACACCTTTAGGGACCAGGTTCTCCACCTTAAACTTGAATGCATCGCACTCTTTTATGTCGTGCCCCAACGCTCCAGAATGGTACAGACACATTTTGCGGCGGCCAACTCCTTCAGTTTGAGCCCTTCTGGTTCTGATGGGGCTAATCTTCTCGATGCTGACGGACTTCTGGAAGATGTTGGCATAAGAGTCCTTAAATACCGTAAAGTCATAACGCCAAATATGAGTGTTCAGCGTAATCCCTTCAATTGGGGAGATGCTGTCATGGACCAAAAGTGAATGTGGGCCCACATCTTGGTGATGCTTTTCTTACCTATTAGCTCGATGAGCCTTATCTTGAAGACCAAATATTCATTGATGGTGTGTCGTGCCTGATCCCGATGATAAGGGAATCTCTTGTGCGCGAAGATCGGAGCATACGGTGGCAACCTATCGAAGCTGATACTGACTATTCCTTTGCTTCGAAACTTGATCATCATCTCTTCGCTCGTTATGTGCTTACACGAGATGCAGTGGGGACAATCCAACGCCTTAAGCGCAATGGCCCACCATTCGAGCGTGGCTGGTCAGACATACTCTATTCGTTCCTCGGGCTCTCCCCTAGGACATGATGGAGCAATAGAAGTTCCTTCTCTTTTTGTACTAAGTCGTGCAGCGGTGGCGGCTTCCCTTGATGGCCAAGTAGGCTCCTAGGTGTCCGATTCCATTCTTTCTCTTCGAATTCCTCTATTATCGGGAAGGATCCCTTTTTCCTTGTCCAGGAGGTTCTCTCCTTGAGCTTCAATTGGTTCCTAGGACGGACTTTCCGCTGAATCCATTAACTCATTAGCCTTTTTGATCTTGGCCTTGACTGCTCGGATATGCTTTTCGAGATCCTGAATTTTTTGGCGAAGCAAGACCTCATTCTTTCTCATAACTTCCAGCTCTGGTGCATTCTTGGTGTTCATCTTCAGATTCTGAGAAGGTTGCTAGACTTAGTACGGGTATTTTTGTTCATTGTTTTTCTTTGGGTGAGTGGGCAGTACTTGAGATCAATTAAGTATTTAAGCAAAACATATGAAAGCGAGTAAGTCACACAAAGTTGTTTATAAAATTTATACTACTCAAGTTCCTAAACATACTAATCATTTGAAACGAGAATGTGCCATTTGAATCAAACCATTGCCTCATAATCATTAATAATAATATTCTTCCCCGAAGGGGAACAAAAGATAAAGTAGCATAGTGCATAAAGTAAATCAGCAAAAGCGTCCCTTGGTGGTGGATATGAAGTCTGATCTCAGTCGGTCTTGGTCTTCTCCGACTTTCGGAGAGTAGTCTGGATATGAAGATCGGCCGATGTCAAAGTGGCCTTCATCAGAAATCCCTTTTGTGTGAAAGTCAGCAGAGCAACATCATCTGATGTCTTCTTCATCCGATCATTGAGATCTACCCAAAAATCATTGGTAAGTTCTAATTCATGTCTCAGACTCTCTATGACGGCTTTGTCATGCTCAATCTTCTCTAAATACTTCGCATCTCTGTCGTTAGCTCTCCTCTGAACTAAACGGGCTCGAATCTTGGCTTGCGAGTCCTTATCTTGCATGCAACTGTAGAGAATAGGTGTACGAGAAAGTGTACCTTGTAAGTCGACCCTCAACCAGTCTTTATACTCCACAACATAACCTAGATGAAACTTATTTTCGGCTAAGGTATCGGGACCCCAAATCATGCAACCCTTCCATTCCCGTATGAAATCCAAAGCCCTTGGCGGTCTATCGATGTCATAGTCAATGATAAAATCTCCCATGCCTCCGATCTAGGGCACGACTTGAATCCTCCCAAACTGTCTCAAGACCCTAGCAGGCACATAAGGGTGGATTTCTCGGATTCCCATAAGTGGTAAGCATGGACACTTTCTACCTTTGACCACAACTTTATCGGACACGAAGTCATGGAACATCCATTGAACGCTTTCCTCTTTCAACCTGGAAAAGGTGAATGTCTAGCTTTGCTTATTTTGTTCCCTGAAGTTTGGACAAAAATTCAGGTCATCGCTTTCGGCCGGCTTACTTAAGTGCTCTTCACCCCTAACTTTGATCATATGCTTGAGGATCTACCATTGCAGGAGTAAGTTACAACCTTGGAAGTATTTGTAATGGTTTCGGCAGAGGCTCAAGGCTCGGTACAAATCAGCTAGGATGATTGGGGTTATGCCAAAGTATTTAGTTTCTTCTTGTTGGGTTATGCCGTAGAAGATGGCATGGGTGACCGAAATGACTCAGGTATCTATGGCTAAGGACCAATCTTTGGGAAAAACCATGGTTCCCAGAAAGCAAATGGAAAAAGCTAAAGGTCTGGTGGCCATCCATTCGGCATAAGTCTTGAATTCCCCATGATGCTCGACAAATCCATTTAGGCTTCCAAACCTTGTGTATAACTCTCTAAAGAGTATGGTCGGGCAATGAGCCCAATTGGCGTAGTTTAAGGAAAGCATTTTGTAAATTTTGGAATAGGTGGGTTTTTTGGGATTAAGGCATTTTGGTCGGGTTTCTTTCTTCTTTTCAATCCCGAGCCTACGCTAGTCAACACATCCCTAAACTCCTCTAAAGTCGGCGTCAACTCGACGTCGTCCCCAAATGGGAAAACCATCCTATCTCTATCCTAAAACCGGTTAATTACCTTATCAATTATTTGCAACCCGACTTATTCATGATGGATATCAGATTTCCTAAATGATAAGAAATCTCCTTTTTCTCTTCCGGGGACATTTTCCCCCACCAAATACGCTGCAACTCCGGTGTAGTCAAAATTATGTCAAAACTCAAGTTGATCGACATCTACAAAAAAGAAGTCAAGGTTAATTCCCACCCCCACTCCCGTCGTTAGGCAATGGTTCCATTCATAGGCACATTACATGCTTCCAAATAGCACATAATATGAGAGGCGGTGTTTTTTGGGTCATAGACCGTACTTGACACGGGGTAGTCTTCCTATTGGGTTTGGATACTAATGTGACGTGATTTTACGCCACAATCGATGCTTTTCGGCTATAAGTTTTACTTGTTTTTAAGCAAGTCTATGTGATTTTATGTGTTTTTTATTGGATTTCAGGTATTAAGTGTTTTGATGGCAAAAGTTGGAGAATTAGGTCAAAATACAGAAAGAAGTCAAAAAAATAAAAGATCACTGAAGAGGTAGTTTGATAGAGCAATTAGATGGGCCGCAAAATATTCTGCGAAGCGTCAAATTGACCGTATAATGGTGACAGTAAGCAGTGCATCGAATATCCATCCTGCGGAACAATTATACGGACCGCATAATATTTGACGGTTCGTCAAAGTGTAGCGTAGGATGACGCAGGAGACTGTTTGACGGTTGAAGGACAGCAATTTGACGGGCCGTATAACGGTTTTACGGTTCGTAGAATGGACCCGAAGGACAATTTTGTTTTTTCACTTCTCATGACTTAGGGTCTTATAAATACCTGAGATAGGTTTCTTGTACGATAGACATCAGATTTCAGTTTTCATTCTTCTTGGCACTAAATACTCATAGTTTTGGAAGTCTTTTGGATTACAAACAATTGCAATTACTTCTTCCTCAACACCAAGCAATCAAATCATAAGCATTATGATCCCAATTATTTCTAATTGTACTTCTTTTTCTGTGAGTAGCTAAATTTCCTTACTAGGGTTGTGAACTCAATGATGGTGTTTTGTGATTGTATTTGTGATTGATATACGCATAATGGATTGTTAGGGTTTATTTATTCTTCATTCTTCATTCATAATTAATGGTTGCAAACATTGATTAAAGCCACAAACCTTGATTTATTTGGGAAAATAATTAGGGTTGGTGAGAATAAATAACAACAACTCAAAGCTTTAAACTTTGTTTAATAAATTCACTTAGGAATAAGAAGAAATTACTTGGCATAGTTAACAGTTCTTCATATCACTTTCTTATATTTGGGAAAATCATAGAAAGAAATAGTCTTTATTTATTGGGAAATAGTAGAGATTAGCATAGAGGTTAAGTGCATTCATATAGCAATCCATTAGAAGTATATCGAGATCAATACCCATGATCATACACATCAACTAAAGGGGACACAACCTTTGTTTCTTTTATCCTAAATTACACATCCAAAGCAACTAGCTAGCTATTAGTCCTTAACACCCAACTTTTACAAAAATCATCGGATTAAGACATTAGAGCTAAAATAAGGATCCTACGATTTTAGTAACCTCGTCACACCATATTCCCTGTGGGATTCGACCCCAACCTCGTTGAGTTACTATATTTGACAACATCCGCGTTATACCATTAATGGGTGTAATTTGAGCGTATCAACTTTTGGCACCGTTACTGGGGATTGCTTCAGTTATAGCAAGGGGTTCCCCTGAGTGGAGTAGAAACACCTCGTTAGCGGTGAAAAAGGCGGATTTGTCAGTTGAAGGAAAATTTTGGTAGTTTGATCAACAGGTTGTTCCCCACTCAGTCAGATAACACGTTGCCAGTTGAGCGGGCCATCCTCGTAGCTGCGATCATGTCAGGATACAACATAAATTTTGAGGGAGTTGGTAGTTCAACAAATTCACCAAAGAGCATTGACCAAGGAGTTATCACTCGCACTTGCCTCATTACATCGTTATGCTTACGGGAAAATCTTGATCACTATACACATCGAGATCATCGGTTACCACCCAAGAGTGTGTATGATCTCTGGAAGAGCAAATATGGGGATATTCATACTGCTACAGATTTTCCCACAGAGCTCACAGCTGGGCAGCCTGCTCCAGCATCCCAGAGGAATGAGCAAGAAGCCCTCGAGCCTTCGCAGGAAGGGCCGACTGACACGGGTACAGCAGCTCAGTCCATTTCAGGCACCCCGATTACATCTACAGGGCCCTCTACCCATGCTGCTCCGGTTGTTCACAGCACTCCGACCTCTCAGAGCAGCCATGTGGCCCCAGCATCTACAGCCTTGCCTGGAGGCGTTATGATACAGTTTAATGCTCAGAACTTCCATGATGCGTTTGTGAAAGCAGTAAGGGTAGACCGCCAGGTTGCTAACTTGATGGGTCAGCTGCAGGGATATATAGATAAAAGGGTGACAGCAAACTTGGAGCCCGCAAGGAAGAAGTGGGAGGATTCCCATAGCCTTATGGACTTGAGTGGCGGATTCTTGAGCTTGAGAAGGTAAGCCCCACAGTTAACTTGGGGACAATACAAATAGTGTTGATGTAGTTGAAGACAGATGTGCTAGCATTAAAGGTTAAACAGGGACTTGCGTTTGCAAACCCGCCACCAACACAGACTTTAGACTTGGCCTCTCTGTTGCTAGTTGTTAATTTGCTAGGAGATGATTCACCGCCCCGGGCTATGAGCAAAAAGCCTATGGATGGAGGATAGGATGATGATGAGGAGGATGAAAGTGAGAAGGACAGGCAATTTCGAAAGGTTCAGCGACGCTCTCTTGAGGAGACCGATTTTATGGGGGCGTCATCCAGCCATGCCCCTCCTGTTGAGGTGACAGTGCCTAGTGTTGTGATACCGGCAGAAGCAAGTACCTCGGGTCCCGAGGAGGAACCGTGCTCTTAGAGTCAGATAAAACCAGCTATTGGAACCACAGTTCCAGCAGCGGAGCAGGCACCGAATACCACCACTGAGGTGATCACACCTCAGGACGTGCAGAACGCCTAGAGCGTTTCAGGTAGCCCTTTCCCTTTGTTTTGCTTATTTTCATGCCTTGGGGACAATGCATGCTCTTTAGTTGGGGTGGGCTAGCTGTTTTTTGTGAATGGTGTATATATGTGTTTAGGACCCCTCGGCTTTTCTTTGCTAGAGTTCTTTTCCTGAGGGGCGTCATTTTGTTGAAACTGGCATGTTTAGGATGTTGCTTAGGTTGAATAGAGTAGTTTTGACTTATTTGGTGTTACTCTGTAACTGATGGCATGTTGTTATGGTTTGTTGGAAATTTTAGACCCCTTGAAAATAAACAGAAAAATGCATACTTAGAACAGTTAGTGGTTGACATGATTGATTCTCTATATGACATTATGATTATTGGGGAATTGTGTGTGATGAATGACTACTTAGGAGGTCATAAGTGTAAAAATAATTGTCCTTATGCCAATGTATGTGCGAGTTGTTAGTCTGGTTCTGTTTATGCATGTATAATCTAGAACTTGCCCAGTTGGTCTTGTTTGAATTCCGAAAGTTAGTTTGGTTGTGAGATGATCTTAGGATTTCTTTGTGTAAATAGTCACTTTGCCTAAATAAGCCTTACCAAAAATTTCAAATATCCCTAGTTTCCCTTTTTGAGCCTTTTGACCTTTTTCTTGGCTAGCCAATTTTGAAACCTTACCCTTTGTGCAATTAATCTATCTTCGCACCCATTCCCTCCTTGATGCTACTAGATAGATGGGGTAAAATGCCTAAGTTGGGGGTGAAATAAATGTGGAGTAGATATTAAAAACATAAGTTGGGGGTGATGGAGAGTGCTAGTGGAGATTCGATGTGGTAGTTGCAGATATAAAAAAAAGAAAAAAAGAAAATTGTAACACAAAAAGATTTGTAAGTTTGTTAGGAATAAAACCACATCGAGGTCGAAAAACTTGAAAGAAAATAAAGGGGTTGGAAATAAAAGAGGTGAATTATGGTGAAGAGATGTTGTAGTATTCAAGGAGGGTGAGTCACTAATATCCAAAAAGTATCCTACCCGTCCCTAAGCCTACATTGCAAGCCAAAACAAGTCCTAATGTGATCACAACAGAACGAGCCTAGGATGAAAACATAGAAAATAAGGGCAAGCCTATGGTATTTGCATGTGTAGATATGAATTTCTTTGTGAGTGTGAGTGCTTTTCTCTTCTCTTTCGTCTCCGTCCCATTCTTGTTGTATATATGTGTGTTGGGACATTCGTTGGTCAATGTGAGGGCATAAGGATGAGAATTGAGCAAAATAAAGTAACCGCCTAAAGTAGCATTTGTGCGCATCATAATATGTTCGATAATGTAATGTCATGCATTGAAGCTTCATTGTTAGTCATAGCGTTCTTAGGTTGTGTATAGGGTTTGAAAATCGAAAAATGGGGTGGTTCTTGTATGAAAAAAAAAACATGCATGCCGGTAGTTGAGAGTCAAAGCCAATGTAGACATTCTTACTCTGTAATATCTAGGTGTTAGATTGAGTCATTTTTTTGTATAGCTTGCTTGAGGACAAGAAAATACTTTTAAGTTTGGGGTGTTGATGTGGCGTGATTTTATGCCACAATCGATGCTTTTCGGCTATAAGTTTTACTTGTTTTTAAGCAAGTCTATGTGATTTTACGTGTTTTTTATTGGATTTCAGGTATTAAGTGTTTTGATGGCAAAAGTTGGAGAATTAGGTGAAAATGCAGAAAGAAGTGGAGAAAATAACAGATCACTGAAGAGGCAGTTTGACGGAGCAATTAGACAGGCCACAAAACATTCTGCAGAGCGTCAAATTGACCTTATAATGGTCACAATAAGCAGTGCATCGAAGATCCATCCTGCGGAACAATTATACGGACCGCATAATATTTGAGGGTCTGTCAAAGTGTAGCGTAGAATGACGCAGGACACTGTTTGACGGTTGAAGGGCAACAATTTGACGAGCCGTATAACGGTTTTACGATCTGTAGAATGGACTCGACGGACAATTTTGTCTTTTCACTTCTCACGACTCAGGGTCTTATAAATACCTGAGATAGGTTTCTTTTATGATAGACATGAGATTTCAGTTTTCATTCTTCTTAGCACTAAATACTCATAGTTTTGGAAGTCTTTTGGATTACAAAAAATTGCAATTACTTTTTCCTCAACACCAAGCAATCAAATCGTAAGCATTATGATCCCAATTATTTCTAATTGTTCTTCTTTTTCTGTGAGTAGCTAAATTTCCTTACTAGGGTTGTGAACTCAATGATGGGTGTTTTGTGATTGGACTTATGATTGATATACGCATAATGGATTGTTAGGGTTTATTTATTCTTCATTCTTCATTCATAATTAATGGTTGCAAACATTGATTAAAGCCATTAACTTTGATTTATTTGGAAAAATAATTAGGGTTGTTAAGAATAAATAACAAGAACTCAAGGCTTTAAACTTTGTTTAATAAATTCACTTAGGAATAAGAAGAATTTACTTGGCATAGTTAACCGTTCTTCATATCATTTTCTTATATTTGGGAAAGTCATAGAAAGAAATAGTCTTTATTTGTTGGGAAATAGTAGAGATTAGCGTAGAGGTTAAGTGCATTCATATTGCAATCCATTAGAAGTATATCGAGAACAATACCCATGATCATACACATCATCTAAAGGGGACACAACCTTGGTTTCTTTTATCCTAAATTACACATCCAAAGCAACTAGTTAGCTATTAGTCCTTAACACCCAACTTTTACCAAAATAATCGGATTAAGACATTAGAGCTAAAATAAGCATCCTACGATTTTAGTAACCTTTTCAGACCATATTCCCTGTGGGGTTCGACCCCAACCTCATTGGGTTACCACATTTGACAACGTCCGCGTTATACTATTAATAGGTGTAATTTGAGCGTATCAGATACATCTAAAATATCCAAACTACCCAGTCTACTTCATATTTGGATTTGATTTAGCTCTAACCTAGGCATATGCAAAAGTGGGTTTTTTGAATTGACTTTGGACCCGAGCGGACTACTTGGGGTGTACCATTGTCGGCTGTTGGGTGACCACACACCAACTTAACGTTCAACGTGTTTCAAAGAAAAGGTGTTTCAGATTTTTTAGTGAAGGCTAGATCACAATTTCGCGTGTCTCCTTTGAATCCTTATTTTTTGACCAGGAGTGGCGGAGTTTATGATATGAAATGAATGACAGTTATAATTGCAGAAACTAAGCACATAAGCAAATAAAGACAGTTAAAAATCACATTCTATTGAAACCCTTATGGCTAGAACCTAGAAAATCCCCAGCGGAGTCGTCATCCATTACGGTTCGCTTTTACGCGGTTAAGGCATAAAAGTTACTACGAGGTTGTTGATGCTCTAAATTGGATATTTAGTTTTTATAGTCGCCACCTAATTTATTTAAAGGAAAACTAGGAAAACAGGGTAAAAGAGTTTTTCAAATACAAGAAAAAGTCTTTCAGACCTGAGTTAGAGATAAGGGTTCTGGCGATCCCCTAGAGATGGTTTTAAGCACCCTAGTATTATGGATCAATAAAATACGGTTGACCTATGAGCTTCAATGTGTGATTTATGTAATTACTTACTTAAAGTGTTTAAAGTTTTCGCAAAAATATCATTCTTATTCATATCGTCATTTTCGAAAAAAATTCGCGTAAGTATTCAACTCACTTTATTGCCGAACTAGGACACAACCGGGATTTCTCCCAAGTAGAGTCACCACTGTTCTAGTCCTAATAAAGTGAGTTTAGTTCTTGCTGGTTTTATTATACGTATATATACAAAATCAGTCCAATTTTTAACTTTAAGTCCAATTTTATTTAACTTTAAGTCCAATTTTATCATTAAAGCTCATAGAATCAGTCCATAGTCTAAGTCCAAATCCATCTTAATCTTGAACTGGGCCCATCAGATTGTTCCTCTATTTTATTCCATCCGAATTACAGGCTTCCAGGCCCAAAAACGTTCTCAATCCAATATTCCAAAAAATTTCAAATCCACAGGTCCGTCTCATAAAAATGTCCAAGTTGTTTTGTTCAATAAGTCCGTTTTAGTTCCAATTGCTAGGCCAGTGCTAGCGGCTATGCTAGTTTCTGAGAGGCGTCAATCATCGTATACTTCTTATGGCACTGGTTAGTTGTCTAAGAGTTCCTATAGGCCATCTAGTCGTTGTGGACATTCGGGTGCCAGTTCTTCTTCTGAGTGAGCTACAGTTCCCAGAGGTTGTTTTGAGTGTGGAGGCCTTAGGCATTTCAAGAGGGATTTCCCCAAACTTAAGCGCGTTGGTCAACATCAGAGTTCCCAAACTCCTATGCCTAGGATAGCTTGGCTGGCTAGGGGTGGCGCTCAAGGTAGTAGAGGTGGTTCGCAGACATCTAGGGAAGTACTGTTGACCAAGGTAGTGGCTGCGGGGGTACTCAGACTTCTGGCGATCGTGCTCATTGCTATGCTTTTTTAGATAGACTTGAGGCAGAGGCCTCCAATGCAGTCATCACACATATACTTTTGGTATGCCATTGTTCAACTACGATGTTATTTGATCTAGGATCTACCTATTCGTATGTGTCTGCATATTTTGCCTTGAGTTTGGATTTGATGCGTGATTCCCTAGATGTTACCATTCATGTTTCTACTCCTGTTAGGGATTCCGCAGTGGTAGATCGGGTATATAGATGTTTCATAGTTACTTTGATGGGATACGATACCAAGGAAGACTTAAAAGTCTTGGATATGGTGTATTTTGATGCTATTCTTGGGATGGATTAGTTATCTCTATATCACGCGATCTTGGGTTGTCATGACAAGACAATTACTTTAGCCATGTCAGGCATTGCTCGCTTTGAGTGGAAGGGCACTCTTCAGCATCCAAAGAAGGTAATTTCGTTTCTTAAGGCTCAACGGATGGTGGAGAAGGGCTGTCTCTTTTATTTGACTTATATTCAAGACACTAGTGTTGTGACTCCTCTGTTAGAGTCAGTCCCGGTAGTACGAGAGTTTCTAGAGGTGTTACCTACACATCTTCTAGGTGTTCCACCCGATCGTGATGTTGACTTCTGCATTGATTTGGAGCTGGTCACTCAGCCCATTTCTCTTCTACCATATTAGATGGCACCGACCGAGTTGAAGGAAATGAAAAAATAGTTGCAAGACTTGTTGAGCAAAAGGTTCATTTGGCCTAGTATTTTTTCATAAGGTGCTCCCGTGTTTTTCGTCAAGAAGAAGGATGGGTCCATGCGGATGTGTATTGATTATTGTAAGTTGAACAAGGTGACTATCAAGAACAAGTATACTATTTCGTGCTTTGTTGATTTGTTGACCAGCTTCAGGGTGCTTCTGTCTTTTTTCAAGATTGATTTGAGACCTTTCTATCACCAGTTGAGGATTAGGGCTGAGGATGTCCCTAAGACAACTTTCAAGATGCGTTATGGGCATTATGAGTTGTTATTGATGTCTTTTGGGTTGACTAATGCTCCTGCAACCTTTATGGAGTTGATGAATGGAGTATTTAGGCCTTATTTAGATTATTTTATGATTGTCTTCATCGATGATGTCTTGATAAACTCTTGGAGTAAGAAGGATCATGAATAACATTTGAGCATCATGCTTGGGTTTTGAAGGAGAAGAAGCTTTATGCTAAGTTCTCGAAGTGTGAGCTTTGGCTTAGTTCAGTGGCATTTTTGGGGCTTGTGGTGACCAAGGATGGTATTATGGTAGATCCCAAGAAGATTGAGGCGGTTCGAGATTGGATTAGATCGACTTTGGTCACCAAGGTTCAGAGCTTTGTGGGCCTCGCAGGTTACTATCCTCATTTTGTCGAGGGATTTTCATCCATTGAATCCTCATTGACCATACTAACTCAGAAGGAAGTTGCTTTTCATAGATCCGATAAGTGTCAGGTGAGCTTTCAAAAGCTCAAGACTTTGTTGACTACTGCTCCAATTTTGACCATGCCTATCGAGGGAGAGCACTTTACTGTCTATTTTGATGCTTTTAGAGTAGGTCTTGGTTGTGTATTGATGCAGAAAAAGAAGGTGATAACTTATGCTTTGAGACAGTTGAAGGCGCATGAGAAGACCTACCCCACTCATGACTTGGAATTGGCGGCGGTAGTGTTCGCTTTGAAGATTTTGAGGCATTATCTTTATGGAGTACATTGTGAGGTGTTCACGGATCATTGTAGACTTCAGTATATTTCAATTAGAAGGACCTCAACTTGAGATAGCGTAGGTGGTTGAACTTACTCAAAGACTATTACATGACCATTCTTTATCATCTGGGCAAGGCCAATGTGGTGGCGGATGCCTTATGTAGGAAAACGGTGAGCATGGGTAGCTTTGCATTGTTACACATGGGAAGAGTGTCCTTTAGCTGTGGACCTTCAGTCATTGGCTAATCATTTTGTGAGGTTTGATATTTTGGAGCCCGATAGGGCTTTAGCATGTGTGGAGGCGCAGTCCTCCTTATTAGAGCAGATTCAGGCTAAGCGGTTTGAGGATGTGAAGTGTGCAAAATTCAGGACAAGGTGTTGCAAGGTGAGGCTAAGAAATCTATTCTTAATGGTGATGGAGTTTTAGGGATCAAAGGTCTGATTTGTGTTCCGAAAGTGGGAGATCTTACTAGGTTGATTATGGAAGAGGCTCATTGCCTGAAGTATTCCCCTCATCCTGGGGCTACAAAGATGTATCGTGATTTGAAGCAACATTATTGATGGTGTCGCATGAAGATAGACATAGTGGAATTTATGTCTAGGTGTTTGAATTTTTAGCAAGTGAAGTATGAGCACCAAAAATCTAGTGGTATGATTTAGAGGATGCCCATTCCCAAGTGGAAGTGGGAGCGGATCGCTATGGACTTTGTGGTAGGATTTTGATGCACCTTAGGCAAGTTTTATGCTATTCGGGTCATCGTGGATGGATTTACCAAGTCCTCCCATTTCATCGCAGTTCAGACAACTTACAATTCAGAGAAGCTGACTAAGATCTACATTCGAGAGATAGTTCGCTTGCATGCGGTGCCTATTTCTATCACTTCGGCAGAGGTACTCAGTTTAAATCTCACTTATGGAGGTCTATGCAGAAGGAGTTGGGTACTAGATTGGAGCTCAGTATAGCTTTTCACCCTCAGACTGACGGATAGTCTGAGTGGACTATTCAGGTTCTCGAGAATATATTGCGGGCTTGTGTGATTGATTTTGTGGGTCATTGGGATTAGTTTCTACCTTTGGTGGAAAGTTTGCTTACAACAATAGCTACCATTCAAGCATTGAGATGGCCTTATTTGAGGCATTGTGTGGTAGAAGGTGTCGTTCTCCAATTGGCTGGTTTGATGCCTTCGAGGTTAGGCCTTGGGGTATGGATTTGTTGAGGGATTCATTGGATAAGGTGAAATTGATTCAGGAGAGACTTCTCATGGCTTAGAGTAGACAAAAGAGTTATGCGGACCAGAAGGTTCGTGATTTAGAGTTCATGGTTAGGGAGAGAGTTTTGTTGAAGGTTTTGCCCATGAAGGGTGTGATGAGGTTTAGGAAGAAAGGAAAGTTGAGTCCGAGGTTTATTAGCTCATTTAAGATAGTTCAGCGTGTTGGTGAGCTGGCTTATAAGTTAGCATTGCTTTCGGATCTTTCGGGTGTTCACCCAGTTTTTCATGTTTCAATGCTGAAAAAGTACCATTCAGATGGTTCTCATGTGATGAGATGGGATTCAGTGTTGCGTGATCAGAATCTAACTTTTGAGGACGAGCCGATAGCCATTTTGGATAGACGGCTTCGGAAGTTGAGATCGAAAGAAATAGCTTCAGCGAAAGTGCAATGGAGGCATTGTCCTGTTGAGCAGGCGACTTGGGAGACTGAGTCTGATATGCGGTCCAGATATCCCCATATTTTTCAGGACCCAAGTATCTTTCTAGCTTTTACCCTTCGAGGACGAACGCTATTTTTAGTGGTGTCTGATGTGACGACTCGCTAAGTTGTTTTGAGACTTTCACCTAGAATTTTCGAAAATACCTTTCCCGAGGTTGCTTTTATGTCTTTATGACTTTAGGGGATGAGTGGTACGGTTCCCAAGGTAATCGGTCGAGTTTCAGATTGATTTTGGTAAGTTTAGAAGTTTTAGAGTTAGAAAAATGGAGAAGTTTGACTAAAGTCAACATCGAGGGTAAATGTGTCATTTTTGTGATTTCGTAGATTCCATTAGATCCATAATGTAATTTATGACTTGGTCAAGCCATTGGTTCGGGTCCCGAGGTGTTTGGGTGTGTTTTGGATACTTGGTTGGGAAGTTAGTTTTGGAAGTTTTGGAGTTAAACGTGGTCAACTCAGGGTCAAAATGACCTCGTTTGGGAAATTCGAGTGTGCGAGCGAGTTCGTATCGTGTTTTATGAGGTTTTGTTCGCTTTCTCAAACTTGAGGGAAAGGGGGGAAGCTTGCATTTGCGAGTTGCTCTCACTTTTGCGAGCCAGGGGTCGCAAATGCGAAAACCTCTGGCAGTTTAGGATAATTTCCCCAAATTGCAACCCATTATTTCATTCACCCATTTTAGAAGTTCTAAAGCTCGGTTTTGAGAGATTTCAGGTGCTAAATTCAAGTATCTTCTTGAGGGTAAGATTCAATGCTCAATCTTAGTGATTATTAACGATTCCTTTCATTACTTAATTTTTCCTTCCATGATTTCCAAAGTAGTAATTTTGGGTTTTCCATGGATTTTTGGTTTTTTTGCAAATAGTGAAATTAATGGCTAGAAAGTATTAGAACTTCATGATTCTTAGGATATTGACTATCTAACTATGGGTAAGATGATTTTAGGCTTCAATTCCAGTTTTAGCCTTGTGGGGACAGGGCTGTCTTTTTGGGTTTATTTTGGGTTGCGTACTAAACCTTATCAATATGGGTGTTCTTGGACTCGTATGATTGTGTAGATTAATAACTTGACCATATTGAACCCGTATTCACAATAAATTACCGTTTTAACCTTTGGGGTTTAGGATGGAGGTTTAGGTTGGCTTTTGGAACCCGATTTTTTTATATGGCTTTTTGTTTATCATTAGACTCATACTCTCATGTAAATATCATATTTGATCAGAGTGGGCTCATTCGGAAGCTCAGAGGAAAGGCAAGGTCGTGGAGTGACTCTTCGGCTTCGAATTTAGGCAAGATGAGACTTACTAGACTCTTTGTGTAGTGTTATGTGTTGGTAAATATAATAAGGGGCGTAATAGGGTCCCGTACTCGTGAGGTAACAAGTACTTGTGCCGGTACCGCTGTATCTATATGGGTAATTAAAATATAAAAGTACTATAATTGTAACGGAGATTATTTGTTTAGCCTTCGGGCCGTGAGAATGGAGGATAAATCCATTTAGGTTGGTATGATGGTTGATAATTTTGGCCATGAGAGCCATGATTGACTGAATACTTGTGATTGTTGACTTGAGTTGCATTCATGACTCCACATCTCATCAGATTTATGAAAATGACTTACAATCTTGATAGTGACTTGATACTAAGCATTTGCATGGTGTACACATATCCATTCATTCTTTCATAAAATTGTTAGCATATGACTGGTAAATTACAAGACAGTGAGTGGCCTGGGAGGACGGATATTGGATATGGTACATGGTTTGGAGTAATGATTATATTCAGCCAACAACTATGACCCGATATGACTGGCGAGATCTAGTATTCTGGGTGGGTATATGGACCTCATGAGTTCCTCATAGGTCACGTGAAACCTACTGCAGGCGGGTGTGTATACCGGTGCATATGGCCATTTTCATTGCATATTCACTTGCATATGCATACATTCCTTTATATTGCATACCATTTATGCCGTTTATATGTGCCTAATGTATGTAAAGATGGGATTTTTACTCTTGAATTGGACTTACTAATATAAAGATTGAACCTTTACGGAGAAGCTGGAACGAAAATAGATTGGATGAGTTGATGTAGAGTTCACACCTTCTATACTTGTGGAATGCTTATCACTTGTGGATTTTGAACTAACAAAGCAAGAAGAGGAGTATCGGATGCACCAACCCTCGTCATCACTATAGTTTAGGGTCGTCAATGATGATGTTGGGTACACAAGCTTCCTGTAGTCACTCTATACTAGCTGCACCTTTTGTGTACAGGTACTAATACGGGCACGAGTTGAGCACTTTGATTTGGAGCTTGTTGGAGCACTTTTGTGGAGTTCACGATATGCTGATGAGGGTCCCACAACATTAGCCTTCAAGATGGGATCTTTACTCTTGAATTGGACTTACTAATATAAAGATTGAACCTTTACGGCGAAGCTGGAACGAAAATAGATTGGATGAGTTGATGTAGAGTTCACACCTTCTATACTTGTGGAATGCTTATCACTTGTGGATTTTGAACTAACAAAGCAAGAAGAGGAGTATCGGATGTACCAACCCTCGTCATCACTATAGTTTAGGGTCGGTCAACGATGATGTTGGGTACACAAGCTTCCCGTAGTCACTCTATACTAGCTGCACCTTTTGTGTACAAGTACTCATACGGGCATGAGTTGAGCACTTTGATTTGGAGCTTGTTGGAGCACTTTTGTGGAGTTCACGATATGCTGATGAGGGTCCCACAACATTGGCCTTCGCTCTATCTTTTATTTTCTGTCTTTTCTCCATTCCAGATAGTTCTTGCAGTATTATCAGACTGTATTTGGATCTAATTGCTCATATACTGTGACTTTTAGATTTTGGGGGATTGTATTGACTTAGACTACTTATGTCTTTATATTGTCGGAGTTATTATGAGACTTATTATGGTTTCCATTATTTATATTCTGCACTCTATATATATTTCGCGACTTAGCCTTGAATTGGGGATCTGGGTCGTGACAAGTGATCAACACTCTCAACTTCCTTCTTGTCAAAGCATCTACCAACCCTATGTTGAGATCTGTAAGGGATCTGGATATTTGGTATGTTTGTCAATCCTTCTTGAACATTAATTGCCAATTATACACTGTTTGTCAATCATCAAAACATCATAAGGTCATGCAAGCATATCAACAATTTTCCTTTTTTTGATGATGACAAACCCATAGTAGCTTTATACTTCTTCATATGCATCTTCCCTAAGGACAACTTCTATGTTGACAATCTTCCTATTGAGAACCAGCTTCCTCTTAAGAACCAGCTAGCTTCAATCATAAGACTTGGTAATTCTTCTTAAGAATATGGTTCGTCGACCTGGTTCTTCATAAGTCATCTTCATTATGTGTCAAAGAACCAGTTCTTACTTAGACCTGGTTCTTCATAAGTCATCTTCATTATGTGTCAAAGAACCAGTTCTTACTTAGAAAACCTCAACACTTCATAACTTTCCCCTTTTGGCATCATCAAAATAATATTAGTTACGTCAAAAGTGAGAAAGTTAGCAATGTTAACTCATGGTTGCTGGGGCTATACTAATATGAACATAAGTCGAGAGATCAAACATTTAAGTCCAAAATCATAGTCATATTGAATAGACACAATCATGCCAATGATCCAAAACCCCCAACAAGTGCCATTTTAAGCAATGAGACCCAAACCAGCAATAATCACAAGAACCTGATTTAAAAAGCCACAACAACAACTATTAAACTAGTAGAGTACAAGGCTATCATTTGAAAATCATTCTATACACATAAAGGACTGGGTTTGGAATAGGTTAGGAAGAGAGAAAAGACAAGAAGAAATCGGTACTACACACTGATAAATTTTTTTGCACAAGGTAGTCACCACTTGTCTTTCACACCTGTTCCTCCACAACATTTCATTCATTTCCCAACCTCAAGTTATATCACAATCATTATCACAATGTTAGGATTTGTAGCCATAGCTATCTTTGCCTTCCTTTTTTTTTTTCTTTTTTTTTTTTTTCGTTTCTATTTTTCTTGCAAAGCATTTTTTTTTAAACATGATCTTCTTCATAACACTTTTCAACTTTGAACAACCAGACTTAGTGAGATTTTGCATTGTCTAAGTCTTTCATAGGACTAACCTTCCACTCATCCCAGTAGGTGGCTAGGTTAATGTGGAGCTAAATAAAAATTAAACCAATTTTTGCATAAGAAACTAGTTAATCAACACTTTCAGCAATACCTTCCTTTTCTGAGAACTTGCATAAGCATCATCCATCCAAAGTCTGAACCTTCCCCCTAAGTACTATCACCCTCCCATTAACTTTCAGAACGACCAATGACGAGATTTTTTTTTTTTGTTCAAGTTCAGCCTAGAAGAACAAACTACAAGACTTTGATAGATAAGTCAACATGAAAAGAAAAGTATTTTTTGCTTTAAAATGACTGATAATAAACAAGAGTTGACTCAGGAACCTGGCTTAACATGTGGCCTTTGAAACAAGATAATGAAATTAAGTGCTGGAAAGCAGGCACATACCTGACTGTCACAAGAACCAGGTTCTTTGACAAGTTTCCTCAACATTGGTAGACTGTCCTTAGAATTTTATTGATCTCAAGACCATGCCATGCGTGCATACCTGTTACACTATAAGACTGAGTTTGATATTGCTTTCAACACTTAGAATAATGTTAACTAACTCATTCTCATAGCTAATCATTGAGGGAACCCATGAGTTTAATCAGTCCATCCTCATCAGACCAAGACTTCATATGGTTCATCTCAAGATGATCTCCAGTATAATCAGCATATCCCAAGGTACCACTGGATGAGTATTCCAGAACCAGATCTTGAGTACCTTTGAGATGCCTCAAGAGCCCCTTCACAATTTGTCACATATACCTACTTGTGGTTTGATGTATACTTCTTTCTCATTAAGAGGAGAACTAGGTTTTTCCATAAACACAAATCAGCTTCAAGAAATAAATAAAAAATTCTTATAAAACTCTTCCTAGTCAAACTTGACTTCCTTGATTCATGCGGCTTCCTTTCCAAGCATGTTGCTTTAATTAACCCTTTCCTTGTATGACTTGAAAACTTCAGCTATCAAATAATTAATTCATAATAATATTATATCACGAAATGATTAATCACAATAATTCTTCGTCGCCTCCAAAGTTTCCTACTCGAACCTATCTTCTAACATTAACACGCACATGAACCAAGTTCTTCATACTTGTTTGTCAATCATCAAAACACATACTTAGCATAATCAACATATATAAACTCAAGTCATACTTTTAGTGATATTTATATAGTTTTTAAAAATTCCAAACTCATTTAAATAGGGTGCACACGCTTTGCGCGTGTCCAGAGACTAGTAGATTCTAAAAGCGACTAAGATATTAACTGTCGAAATAAAGGTTCTTCCAGTAGTAGTGGTCGTAAGCGAACTATTAGAGGGGATGCTAGATAAGTGGTAGAAGTAAATAGTTTGTTGAGGGAAACTGTATGTCATCACTACATTGGGGGTAGATCTAGTTCTTTGGCTATTGGGATTGATGTAATTAAATGTGTTGATTACAAAAAAATAAGGGATCTATATGAATCTAACCATATAGAACTTCCCAATTAATTTGTTCTCCAACTCATTAAATAATATTAAAGTGATGATGATGATTTAGATGAACATGACGATAACCACAGTGATGATGATGATCTTGAAAATTGTTATACAAGCACCAAAAAAGTAGATAATTTTTGAATGTTTGAGGCATGTCAATGATATTGTCCTTCGGATTTTCACCGATAAAGGTGTAACCCAAGATTCAACAAGCTATTCTACTATGAAAGATAAAATCTATCGTACGAAGGAGGGGCGTCACAACACCCGCAAGTTTAGGTTAAATTTTGTAATATGTATGTAGATATTTGGGAAAAATTATATAGATAAAGTTATACTCGAAATAGACAAATCATACGGGGGTGTCGTGGTTCAGCGTTTCGTGTGAAGTCTTTGGCCCTCACCTCTTTTCCTCCCTTTTCTGTTTCCTCTTTTTTATCCCGTTTATTACAAAATCTCTCTCTTCTTCTTTTTTAAAATTTATTTATATGAGCCCTCAATATGTTTCTAATTATACTTTACTTCATGAGCATCTTTTTGAATAATAATTCGAATTAATTTCAGTTGATATACAATTTCTCTCCTTTCAATGACACAATTATAACTATAGTATATTGAAGTATAAATTGATAAGTATCTTTTGTGGCTTTGAAAAAATTAAATGGCTTGACGTAATAAAAGTCTTGAATTGCTCTCATATATTGAAAATATTGAATATTTTTCCTTGAAAATTTGTCATAAAACTCAACAATTAATATGAAAAAATGAATCCAAACAACAAAGGTAAGTGAATGTAGTCAAACAATGAATATGAAGTAATTCAGCTATTTTTAAGCAAATTTTCTAATTGGTGGTTCTCTTTCATGTTCTTTTTTTTTTTTTTTTTTTTTTTTTGCTATTTTATTTTAGAATATAATTGAATTAACAGTAAAAAAAACTTCATGAACCGAACTTATTTTTTTATTTGTGAATAAAAGACAAATTTGAACTAAGCAACCCAATCAAGTTCTGTCGTGACCCATTTCGCGAGTCGTGAGGGCACCCACACTATCCCCTAGTGGGGGAACCCTTCCCTTAATTACATTGCTTAAACAAAAGACATACATAAATCGATACAACAATTCTATTAAAAGACTTACTTTGTATTAGTAACAGTGCGGAATTATTAAAAGTATTACAATCCCCAAAACCTGGTCTTAACTTGTACAAGAACTTCTAAAAGAAATACACTATCTGAGTAATGATATTACAAAATTCTAAGAAAAAGAATGAGAAACTATCCATAGAATAGGAAGTAGACAGCATAACATTGCTGCATCCCACAATGAATGCAGCAAGAGTAGCACGAGTACAACACTAGTACTCGTAGGCATCATAGGCCGACAACAACTAAATAGCGTATGCAAGAGGAAGAAATCATCAAGTAGAGTAGATAGGAAATCAAGTACAGTCACGATACATGTTCAAGTATAAGATTAGATAGAGTGTATAAAATGCAAAGTATGACAGTCAATGAGTAAATGACTGAATATAATGCAATGCAATGACCCCCAGGCCACCTCTCCAATCCCGTACACACATGCTAAAGGCTATGCCTTAAAGTCATGACCCATGGGGGACCCTCAAAGTCGTGTGCCACATCGCTCTCCTGCAAAGACCTCGGAAACTATCAATATATCTTGCTCTAAAGCAAAGACCTTGGTAGCTATCAATAACACTAGCTTTCCGGCAAAGACTTCAGAAGCTATCAATAACACTTGCTTTCCAAAAAAGTCCTCAAAATCTATCAATCAACTCACTTTCCGGGAAAGACCTCGGAGGCTATCAATCACTTTCTCATCATTGTAATAAATCATGCATCAAAATGGATGGTATGCCAATGTATAGGAATCAATTCAAAAATATCGCAAATCATGGAACCAATAGATTCATATCATGAACGCCTAACACAACTCAAGTCATTAATAGATAATCCACCGCTTTTCATGAGATAAGTGAGATATCAAGTAACTAGCAAGATCAATCAATCAATCACAAGTTAATAAAAATATGGCCACAAACCCACATAACAACACCATACCAAACTAGTGGATTTATCACCACAACCATGCCCGAAGGCCCATCATGCTTTCCCCGTTAATATCTATCATTACATAAAATTATCTAATCATAGTCTAACAAGGGTAAGCCGTAACCTACCTCGAAAGCCGAACAGGTGCCACGAACCTCAAACTGATGCCTTTGCTTTTCGTAGAGCCTCAGAACGATCAATGTCTATCAAATATGCATTCTACGTTAGAACACGAATCGAAGAACACCAATAATGCCATGCTTCTAAATGGAAACCAAAAACAATACCCCAAAAGTGACCCTGGGTCCACAAGGCAAAATCAGAACTTTAAGTTAAATTCGCCCGACCCCCTGTGTAATTTTTCATAATCTTTATTATCTTCTAATAAAAAATGAGCCTTCAATTTCATTACTTACCCGAATCCCAATATGTGCTAAAAAAACCTAAATCAAATCATCTAAAACCCAGATTGAATTGGTAAATTTATGCTGGAAATAGTTTACCTAATGTTTAACAAGTCTAAATCCACAAGTTAGGTTCAAAGGCCTAAGTCTAAGCATCTAATCACATATAACCCATACTCTTAGAAGTGGGTTCAAACCTAAGTCTTCTACCTTCAATCATGAAAGGAAAGATAAAATAATGTAAGGAATCATTAATAATAGCTAAGATTGAGCTTAGATTTTACCCCCAAGAAGAAACTTGAATTACCTCTCTCAAATCTCCCTAAACCAAAGTGTGAAACTCAAATTATGTGAATGGGGAAATAAGACTTAAAATGGGGAATTTATGGACTAATTCATCGATCCTCGCAGGCGCAACATGTTTTCCGCGCTTGCGAGGTTGCATCTGTGCAAGGGACCTCGCGGGTGCGAGCCTCACTCAGAAGCTGCCTGATTGCAGGTGCAGAAGGACACCCGCAGGTGCAATGCACCAGAAACTAAGAATGTCAAGTCCTAAATCTTCTAATCTATCCCTGAAACTCATTCCGAACCTTCCGTACACAAACCAAGAATGCATATCTATCATAAAATATGCTATGACCACTCTCGCGCACTTGGATTTCCTAAAAGAGGTCGTCTTGACCCGGTGTTGACCCAAATAAATCCCAACCAAACCAAAACCAACATCCAAACCATGGCCCAAAACACAAACGGACACCTCGGGACCTGAACCAAAACTTCAACTAAGTAAAAAATCACATTCTGAACCTAACGAAACTATCAGAATTCGATTTTGGATGCAATTACCCACAAGTCAACTATTGGTCAACTCTTTCCACTTATTCAACTTAGAAGACTCTAAAATCTTCAAAACTAACACAGATAACCCTGATAACCTTGAAAACTGTGCCACCCCTCCCCGCAAGTCATAAATACCAGAAATCAGAGTATAGCGAAGGTTATTTTTTAGAATAAGAGTAAGAATGCCTAAAACGATCGAACGGGTCATTACACAAGATACCAATTACACAAATGTTCATCCTCAAACAGAAATAAAATGAAAGGGGTCGAAACCAGTAAGGAGCAGGGGATTTCTACTATGCATATCAGCCTCGGTTTCCCATGTTACTTCCTCCACCGAACGGTGCTTCCACAGTACCCTTACTGAAATTATCTCTAGGGTTTCTTCACCTTACCCAAGGAATCCCTCAATAGACTGGTACCCAGAGTCTCCCTTTGAATGCATCGAACCAAACCATCAGGGAAAAATATCTCATACCATACCAAACCTCAAAGGATGTCATGCCAATATTCGAGTGATAACTTTTGTCATAAGTAAACTCTGTCAAGGGCAAGAACTGGTCCTCGAGACCACCTAAATCAAATATGCAAGCCTGCAACATAATCTCTAGAAATGGTAAATATATTGGGTACCTCAACTAGATATGATAGAAATGACCACTCCATGAAATTGACCAATCTCCTTAATGTAAATCCTTGCTATCTTCTCCAAGTTGTAGGTAGTCTAAACCGGAATGTAAAGTGCGGACTTGGTCAACCTAACCCTAAAGTCCTTAGTTATCCGCTCCCACTAATAATTCTGTCTCGAAACACCTTCAGAGTACCGAGATGGATGGAATACCTGGAACCGTGAGCTTTCTCTATAATCAAATTAATCAAGTCACCCATATAAGGACCACACACACCTCTTTATGCTCAAACCCCTTCGCCACTACGAATTTCTTCCCTTGCCTGAGAGATAAAGAATGGAGAGGTCGTAATCCTTGATCAACTCAATCTACCTACATTGTCTTGAAAAAATCCACTGATTGAAGATTACGATGGTCTGTGAACACCTCACAATGGATTCATAGAGGTTGAGGAGTTGGAATTTAAGCCAAATCAGTGGTTGTCCAGTGTTTCTTGATGATAGGTGTAGAAAGGGCATCTGCGAGAATATGTTTGCAGGTGCAAGAAAGCAGAAGAGGATATTGTCCGTCGAGGCGGACTTCGTTGGAAATGAAGAACTGGTAGGTGCGGATAAAGGTCCGCAGAGGCGGGTTCGAAGAAGCGAATATACACCCACAGATGCGAGCTTGGCTGGAAGAAGTAATTTCGTAAAAACAGTCAAGTTTTTGAAGATGCAGGGATCACTCTGCATGTGCGGTTATCGGGCAGCTTCAAATAAAAAGGTTAAGGAAGAGTTTCCTCCCAACTCTCAACCATCACAACCCCTCAGAACCGGTTCCAACCCCTCATCACCCCACCAATAAAACTCCAACCCTCTTATCACCCCAAATTCCTACAATTACAAATCACAAGGAGAAGAACTAAAATTTTTGAGAGAAACGTCGGATTCACGAAGGAAAGGACCCATATTCATGTCCATTTTCCTCAAATTTGCTTCAACATGGTAAGCTTCCCATCTCTTCTCTAGTCTAGAATAGAATTTGAAAGATGTCTACTATGATTACCACTGTTAGAGCATTATTATAGGTTCAAATTTGATTAAAAAATGAGAAAAATTCGGGTTGGGTTTCTCATGGTTTTTTTAGGATTCCTAGAATTTTTGGGTATTGTTGCCTTGAAATCATGATCCATTGAGTCTAATAATCGTGCATGCTTGAATGATTAAAGATTTAGAAGTCTAGGATAAGAATTTCGTGACAAAAAACCATGGGGAAATCGAGGACCTCGACTATTTTTACGGGTTTTAGAGAACTGAGATGAACTCCGCACCTGCGAGAAAAGGACCGCAGATGCTGACAAGGTCAATTCCACAGATGCAGAAAATTTTCGCAGAAGCAGCCTTGCATCTGCTATGCTACTTCCGCAAATGCGTCACCTGGACATTTTTTTTGTAAACCAGTAGCTTTGCAACAGGTGTTTGCTAGGCCCGCTTTCTTTGGTTTCTTTGGCTCTTTGATGAGTTTTGAAATGCTTGACATGATTCTATTACTGGAATAACTTCGTTTTGTTTATTCTAGGTGCATGAGTAGTGATAATGGACCTGAATGTGAATGAAAATGTGGCACCAAATCAGGAAATTTTAGAAGAGGCTGCGAAGGAGCAATATGACACTTTTAGGTTCATGTATCGTGATTGCCATCGCCGGTACTATGATAATCTGCTCACGAAGAAGCTCCTACCAGAAAAGGGGATTGTTATGGAAAGGGTGCCCGAGCTTCTTCCGGACATCAATGGTCATCTAGAGGCCACTGGTTGGACATGATTCATCACCTCTCCGTGCAAAGAAAATGAGGAATGGGTGAGGCAGTTTTATGCAAATTTGAAGTGTACAAGGCTTGACAATCCACAGCTTATCATAAGGGGCAAGGTAGTGAGATTTGGGCTCGAAGAGATAATTGCTTTCTATAATCTTCCCAATCATCCACTGGGGCCAATGTAGGAGAAGGATACTTGTTCTGGGATTGGTTGGTGTCTAAGTTGTGTGCTACTAGCAAGAAAATTTCATGGGCTAACAAGAAAAGGGGTATCAAGTCTGCCAATTTTACAGCTAAGGCAAAGATGTGGCAGTACATCATTGCTAGTAGGGTGTCTCCTTCTGGGAACACGACGGATTGCTCATATATCTATGCCTTGATGATTGCTTGCATAGTTGATTGCATTCCCGTGAATGTTGGTCATTCCGTGGTTCGGGAGTTGAAAGAGTATTTGATCTAGAATCGCCCGAGCTTGATGTTTCCTTTACTGATTACTGAGCTTTGTCGTATTGGTGGGGTGATTGAGTTTCCTACAGATCACCAAGTGCCTCCGGAGAAACCATTGCACTCATTGAGGGTCACGGGAGAGGGTAGTACCTTACCGAACAAAAGGAGAAAGATAGAGATCAATATAGAGGATGACTCCTCCTCCCAGCCAGATGGACCCTTTGGAGCACTGGGTTCTCAGTTATAGAGCATCCGGGATTTGGTGTCCCAGCTTCCCAGTGGACCCTCCGAGGCCAGCTCTGACCAGTTCACCAGGACAGAGATGCAGAGGTACTTAGATGCACAGAAGGAACATGAGGAGTCTTAAAGACATACATAAATGGATACAACAATTCGACTAAAAGACTACTTTGTATTAGTAGCAGTGCGGAATTATTAAAAGTATTACAATTCCAAAAACCTGGTCTTAACTTGTACAAGAGTTTCTAAAAGAAATACACTATCCGAGTACTGACATTACAGAATTCGAAGAAAAAGAATGAGAAACTGTCTATAGAATAGAAAGTTGACAACATAACATAAGAAAAGATTCAGGGTTGGAAATCCGACTAGTAGCTCACCCCAAGTCTCTTACGAACATCCTCGGGTTTAGTCGTGAGGTCTCGAACAATAACCTGGATCAACTCTGCACCCCACAAGGAATGCATCAAGAGTAGCATGAGTACAACACTAGTACTCGTAGGTATCATAGGCCGATAACAACCAGATAACACATGTAAGAAGAAGAAATCAACAAGTAGAGAAGATAAGTAATCAAGTACAGTCACGACACATGTTCAGGTATAAGATCAGATAGAGTGTATAAAATGTCAAGTAAGACAACCAATGAGTAAATGAATGAATGTAATGCAATATCCAAGCCACCTCTCCAATTCCGTACACACATGCTAAGGGCTATGCCTCAAAGTCATGACCCATGGGGGACCCGTGAAATCCATGTACCACGTCGCTTTCCAGCAAAGACCTCAGAAGTTATCAATATATCTCGCTCTCCAGAAAATACCTCGGAAGCTATCAATAACACTTGCTTTCCGGCAAAGACCTTGGAAGCTATCAATAACACTCGCTTTCAGGCAAAGACCTCGGAAGCTTTCAATAACACTAGCTTTCCGGCAAAGATCTCGGAAGCTATCAATCATCTCACTCTCCGACAAGGACCTTTAAGGCTATCAATCACTTTCTCAGCACTGTAACAAGTCATGCATGAAAATGGATGGTATGCCAATGCATAGGAATCAATTCAATAATATCACATCATAGAACCAATAGATGCATATCATGAACGCTAGACAAAACTCATGTCATTAATATATAATCCTTCCCTTTTCATGAGATACGTGAGATATCAAGTAACTTGCAAGATCAATCAATAAATCACAAGTAAATAAAAAACATGGCAACAAGTCCACATAACAACATCCATACCAAACTAGTGAATTTATCACCACAACTATGCCTGAAAGCCTATCATGCTTTCCCATCAATATCTACCATTAATACGATTCTCTAATCAGAGTCTAACAAGGTTATGACGAAACCTACCTCGACGGCCGAACAAATGCCACAGACCTCAAGCCGACGCCTTTCCCAACGTCTATCAAATACACATTCTAAGTTAGAACCCGAATCCAATACCTCCCATAATGCGATGATTCTAAATGGAAACCAAAAACACTACCCCAAAAGTGACCCCGAGTCCACAAGTGAAAAATCGAAACTTTAAGTTAAATTCGCCCTATCCATAGTCTAATTTGTCATAATCATAATTATCATCAATTTCTAATAACAAATGAGCCTTCAATTTTATTATTTACCCAAATCCCAAAATGTGCTAAAAACCCTAAATCAAATCATCTAAAACTCGGATTGAATTGGTAAATTTGTGCTAGAAATAGTTTACCCAATGTTTAATAAGTCTAAATCCACAAGTTAGGTTCAAAGGCCTATATCTAAGCATCTAATCACATATAACCCATACTGGTAGAAGTGGGTTCAAACCTAAGTCTTCCGCCTTCAATCATGAAAGGAAAGATAAAATACTGTAAAAGATCATTAGTAATAACTAAGATTGAGCTTAGAACTTACCCGCAAGAACAAACTTGAATTACCCCTCTCAAATCTCCCAAAACCAAAGTGTGAAACTCAAATTATGTGAATGGGGAAATAAGAATTGAAATGGGGAATTTATGGACTAATACAGCGATCCTCGCAGGCGCGACACATTTTCCGCGCCTGGGAGGTTGCATCTGCTCAAGGGACCTCGCGGGTGCGAGCCTCACTCAGAAGCTGCTTGATCGCAGGTGCGGAAGGACACCAGCAGGTGCGACCTCGCACTTGCACACCCATGCCCCAGGTGGGGTGCAAGAAAATCATGAAATGTCAAGTCCCAAATCTTCCAATCTATCCCCGAAACTCATTCCAAACCTTCAGTACACAAACCAAGAACGCATATCTATCATAAAATACTGTACGACCACACTCGCACACTCGGATTTCCTAAAAGAGGTCACCTTGACCCGGTGTTGACCCAAGTCAATCCCAACCAAATCAAAACCAACATCCCAACCAATGGCCTAAAACAAGAACGGACGCCTTGAGACCCGAACCAAAAGTTCAACTAAGTCAAAAATCACATTTCGGACCTAATGGAACTATCAGAATTCAATTCCCGATGCAACTACTCACAAGCCAACTATTGGTCAACTCTTTTTCACTTGTTCAACTTAGAAGACTCTAAAATCTTCAAAACCAACCCAGACTCGCTCGATAACCTCGTAAACCCCATCACCCCACCCGACAAGTCTTAAATACAGGAAGTCAGACTATGGGGAAGGTCATTTTGGTGAATAAGAGTAAGAATGCCTAAAAAGACCGAATGGGTCGTTACATGTACCTATTCAATCTTTGTTGCCAGTAATAGATATATTTCATACATAAAAAAGTGGCACCCATAATCTTCAAATCTTGAATCTGTTTTTGTCTAGTATACACTAGGAACAGAAACAACAAAGATTTTAAAAAAATCCAAGACATTAGAAGGAAAGAAGAAGAATTTGTGTGTATGTTCTGTAGTTTTCAAAGTGAAAACATATGAATATATATAAGAATATTGATATATAGGCTCTATAAGCCTGAAATTTAACCGTCACTATTATAATATGATAAAAGTCATTTAAGTGTATTCCAAGCTATCAAGGATCTGTTACAATTGCATATAAATTTGAAAATGTATTCGGAAGATAGTTAACCTATTAAAGACCCATCAACATGATGTTAAAAGAATAAATCTGGACATGAATTTAAACTCTTCTTCTTGAGACATTAAATTCAATTTCCAGCAGTTCATTCAGATGAAGGTAGTAAGATATATGGAGATCAAAGAAGTAGTGATGATGATGAAGATTCTAATGACGATGCTAAACTAAATAATTAACTGTGAAAATTAGGAGGATGACACGTAAGGAGTTTTCATCATCTGAATAATCGCCACTTTCAGTGTTACCATTTTTATTAGCATCATTAGTCGAAGCTTCATCTCATCACTACTACATTGTTCCCCATTAATCATACCACCTTCATCAGTCTCATCACATGATTCCACTTATTAACATGTCAAGAGCGTTATCCGAACTTGGGAAGGAAACTGTTGGCTTAGCAATATGACCGGGATAGTGGTAATTGCATTAAAACTAGAGCCAACAGGGGATTTAGGTATTGATTGAGGATCATTTCGCAACCCCATGTCAAGTCGTGCAAAATGCCTTTGGAATCACCCCAAACCAAGCCGTAGAACTCAGAATATGAAAATTAATGATTTTTCTCGGATTGGGTAAAAAATCACTGTTCAAATCACGACCCTTCTTGGTGAATGCGAGCCCCACATCCCTATCGTGAAGAGATTTTCCTGACCCGACCCGAACTTAACCTTCCCGAATGTGAAGGACGAATCGCGAATGCAAAGATCGAAACTCTCTGCCCCGACCCAGGCCCAACTACACTACGCGAAAGTCGCTACCCCACCGCGACCGCGACGCCCCACCTTTTCCTTCTCCTTGAACACAAACCTCTACCCGTGATCGCGAAGAAGAATTGCTGACACAAGCAAACCAAAAAAGCCAGCAATGATCAAATCCTCGTTTTACCTCCCGAAACTCATCCGGAACTTTCCGGACACAAATCAAATATGCATTTCATTCATAAAACACGCTTGTGCACTCAAAACACTGATCTGGGGTTTTCTTGGCCCAATATTGATCTATCTTGGTCCGCTCTATTTCATTTACTTACTTAGTTTCTCAACCAAAGATCCAAACCACACCCAATCCCCTGGGTATTCGTACCACCCACTCGACTTAGCTATAAATGATGTTCTGGGACCTCATGGAATCGACGAAACTCGATCTGAGTTCGTTAATCTCCGATGTTTACTTTGGTCAAACTCTTCCATTTCATTAACTTAGGAACTTCCAATTTTACTATTTCTTCTCTAATACTCAACTGATTACCTCGTGAATCGCATCATCCATTGCCGCAAGTGAAGAATGTCATTTTAAAGCTACGGGAATGATATTTTAGGGGTCCAAAATCTCAAAAATGACCTTGCATTCGAAGTAGGCAATTTGGGGTTATAACCTGTATCACTCATAGAAGGTTACTCGCTTGCTTAACTAATTAAATTGCTAATATACGTTGGCACTCCATTAGTGTGAAAAAATTTGTATACCATTAGATCATTTTGACATGTTAGAGTAGGTAACATGTCTTATTTTGTAAACTACAAACATGTAAATATCATTTAGTTGACCTGATACTGTGAAGAATCTTTACACTACTAGCGGATATAACCTAAGAACGTTCACTTATTATAGCTATCCATAATTATTTTCAAATGACTATTAGCGTAGGAAATTAGTTAAACACTATTCCCAGAACGTTTTTGTTTTAATAAAAAAGAACCGATAAAAGGTAAAACAGACCCACATTGTTGTTGGCATATAATCTAACCTTTTAGGAAGAAAAGAAGGAACATTTAATTAGTAACCTAAAGTTTTTGGTGACAATAGGTTCAAAAATCAAATGGATATGAAATATCACATATCTTGGCAAACTATTAATACACTTTAAATTTATAACCAATATAACACTACTTACAATTAGTCAGATACTAACCAAATCAACTATAGAATCCTATCTGTTTATCATACTACAAATATCTTGATTAGCATACCTATTTAACATATCTTTTTTAGGTAAATGTTTCATGTAATCTACCTATATAAAGAGCCCTCTTCTCCATCGTTAGATGCAACAAGTGTTACAATTATTTGTTTCACATAGAGAATTCTATCAGATTTCCATTAGAAAAACTAGCTTTTAATGGATCCTCTTAATGGAGGAAACAATAGTGATACAAATAACAAAAAGAGATGTACATCTAACCTTTTAGTGACTTCTCCTTCTTAGTTTCTCTTTCGGGTTTTCTCTTTGTTCTGTTTTTTCTATTCTTTATGTACTTTTACTTCTTTTTAATTAGCTTTTTAGTGATCTTAAGTCATTAATTTATTTTTAAGGGTGGAAAGAAAAAGGTTTATATCATGATAACTGAGAAGAAGATAGATTAGGATATTCAAAATCCTGTTTTTGTTAATTTTTTATGTTAGCAGCTTTATAATCTATGCTCTATTTATTAATCTGAGCAAGATACGGCTTATATATATATATATATATATATTCTTTTGTTCTCTTGTAATGGACGACTCTTTCTCGTATTTTTCTTGAATCGTATTCATGAAATCATTAGAAACTCGTGCTCATTTTAGTAGTAATTTTTTACTAGTTCTTGCATTAAATAATCTCTTTCAAAAGAAGATATGAATGGTTTAATCTTTGTTGTAATTAAATTTCAGGGCACAAAGAAAAAGGAAGAGAATGGAAGAGTTTCAAACTTTCGTAATCGTGTGACAGACGATCCCTTCCGACTCATTTCACAAGCCCCCAGAACCTCAAAGAAATGACCTTGAGGCACCCCATCCATTTCAATTTATATTGCATAGTATCAGAGCCAGATTCAGGTTTTTAAATTTATGCGTTCCGATAATGATTTCAAGTTAACGTAAAATAATATTCCTAATTGGATTCACAATCAATTTATTTATAAATATATTGTTGATTTCTTCATACAAATACAAAATATGAACAAAAATCTTAGTTCTCTTGAACCCATACCTTAAGGGCTCGATCGCCCCGTATAGTACGTGCATATATAATCTAAGAAAGAAAATATACTTTTGATATTTATGATAAAGTGAGAGTATTAGAACTATATTAATTTTTAAATATAAAATTACGCTATTATTTTTTTAATCAGACTAATAAAAACTAATAACATGTAAAGTGAAACAAGGAAAGTATATGATTACGTTCTCCGTGGATCCCATGGATGATTTCTCTCTGTGTATGTACTCCGTCTAGCATTTTGATATTGATTATTTGTCTCCATGTATTTTCTCTCGATGGCTTTTCTCTGCATCCATTACATAAAATAATAGAAATATGTGACTAGTAGTACCTATTTTGAACCATTACATAAACTAAATATTTTCAAATTAAGATAATTATTTTAAAAAGAAACTACTTGCATACATTAATTTTAAACCATGAAATATAAATTAGGGATTGGACGTGCTCCTGAGCGCAAGATGATCCCCGGAATAATATTGGCATTCTTCCTCGCTTGCAGCTGGCCTACACTTTTTCAAAAGTAAAACCTAATTTGCCTAATAATTATACAGGCCATTTACAAGCGAGGAAAAATGCCAAAATTAATCCGGAGATCATCTTCACGCACAGGAGTATATCTAATCCCTAATTTAGATTTCACGGTTTAAAATTAATTTATGCAATTTTAGTTTCTTTTTAAATAATGATTATCTTAATTTGAAAATATTTAGTTTGTGTACTGGTTCAAAATACATACTACTAGTCACATATTTCTATTATTTTCTATTGTTTATGAAATGGATGTAGAGAGAATTCATTAGAAGAGAATACATTGAGATAAATCATCAATATCCAAATGCTCCATCGAATACCTACACGGAGAGAAATCATCTAGGACATCCATGGAGTATTTTTTTTTTTTAGTCTGTTTAAAAAATAATAACATAATATATATTTAAAAATTAATATAATTTTGAAACTCTCACTTTATCATAAAAATCAAAAATCTTTTTCTATCTTAGATTATATATGCACATACTATGCAGGGGAGAATCTAGCCCTTAAAGTATGGGTTCAGGGGAATTCAGTGATTTTTGTTCATATTCTATATTTGTATTAAGAATCAACAAGATATTTATAAATAAATTGATTGTGAATTCAATTTGGATTATTATTTTACATTAACTTGAAATCAGGGACGCATAAATGTCAAAAAACATGGATTTGCCTCCGATACTATGCAACATAAATTGAAGTGGATGAAAATTGCATTGACCTTGAGCTAAGAATATTAGCAACTCCAAAATTTAAAAGATCAATCAATATAGAAGATTGGAAAAGGCCAATTATTATTCATATGGCCAAAAAGCTATGGAAGAATTGAAAGTTCATGTAACACATAATGAGCCTTTGTGGGTTGAATCTCGCCAAGACCATAAGAATTATGTTCTTGATTATATAACTGATATTTGGCACAAATATCTATATTTCACGTCACTTTCCCTTTGTTTCTTAGCACTTTAATCATACCTTTTAGTTGAAATCGTTGTATTCGAGCTTATGTTGCTATGTTTATGATGTGTAGGTACAACGAGCAAGATAAATGAATTTCGAGCAACTTTGGGTGAAGTTGGAAGCATATTGCACGAGAACGACACGACCAGAGGATCGTACAACACTTAGAGAAAATTGATCACTGAAGGAACATGTGCGTTGGGCACACATCGCGCAAGTGGCACGGATAAATCACCTCTCTTACCAAGTTTCGTGCATGAGCGATGGCCAAGAGACGCGTGAGTTGAGCGCAAACTCAAAGACCAAGAGGCTTCGAGCAATGCGCGCGTGTCGCGTATGTAGCGCACACCGCCAACAGTTTTTCCTAATTTGTTCGGGATTTGGTTGAGTGGTTCTAGACTTAATCCTAAACATTAAATAAGAGTTTTTAATGATCAGAACGACGGGTAGGACATATATATTTTGAGCATTGTAAGCCGTCATTCTTAGGTTTATTTTCTTTTAATCTTATTTTTTATCGCAAAACCCTATGTTATTCATGGATTATTAAACACTACTGGAAATTGGGGCTATGGCAATGCCTTCCTCTGCAACGGTTATACAACCGTTGCTATAACTGAAGTATTGCAATGGTTATACCTGTTGCACAATGACCAGAATGCTATAGTTACACTTTAGCGTCAAAACCGTTGCAATTGTATCGAAATTGTCGCCATACATTTACCTAATGGGATGGTTTTCTTTAACCGTTGCAATAGTTTTTCTATGGCAACGGTTTTGTTTCTATTGCAACGATTTTAAATTCCCTCCCAAATTTTCCTTATTTTCACTGTAGACCTGCCAAAAACAGAGACCACATTATTTTTCCTTTTACCCAAAAATCATAAAATATTTATTGAGACCACTTTAGTTTTCCTTTAACCTTCCAAATTAAACACTCTGAACTCTCTCTCTCTCTACATACTAAATTCATCGCCTACTTCACTCTATCTCTCTCTAATAAATTCTACTTCACTTTGCACCCTAATTATCAATACTCGTCTGAATCTCGTCCCCGCTGCTACTCAATTCCAGGTTATCTTCTCTATTCTCTCATCTCTTTTTTTGGATTTATTTTGCATGTTCTTCCAATTCTACAATAAAATCGTTGGGGGTATGGGTTCTTTTTTTTTTTTTTTTTTTTTTTTTTTTTGAATAAGTATGGGCTCTAATTTCTTGATGTTCCTTTTTTTTTTTTTTTTTTTTTTTTTTTTTTGTCTCAATCTTTTTACAATATCTAGTTGCTTATTTTGTGGTTATAAGAATTGGGTGGAATTACTTCGATTTAGTAAATATCTAGTGGAAAGGTGTGAGCTTTACTGTTCCCGAATTTAATGCTATGTCTAATGTTGGATTGTTCTGATTTTGTTGTATAAAATGAGCTCTAGGTAACCTTTTGAGACATGATTTTTTCTCTCGAGAATCTAACAGAAATTAGCTTTTCTTTGATCTTGGTATTTCCTTTCTTTTGCTTCTCATTTGTGTTTGTTTATTCTTGTTCTAAACTCTTTGTCAACGGTGAAACCTCGAAGCATTCTCAACTCTCAAACGCCTTAATTCGTTGCTCGTCGAAAGGTAATTTCAATGACATTTAATTCTGTTTGATATTGAGTTTTATATTGGTTTCGTTGGTTAGGTGGTTTTATTTCTATATGTGCAAGATTGTGAGTTGAATGCTTACTTTTAGTATCCCCCTCCCCATATTAAATTCCGTTATTTTCTTGTCGTGTAGTTTAGGCAGTAGATAAACTAAGTTATTAGCTTAATAGTTTATCTTCAAATTGTTTCCATCTTTGTTTCAAAACAGTTCAAATTTAATCATGTGTGTCGAGGTGTTAGCTTTCCTTTCCAGTTCATATAATTTAGCTTAAGTTTAATGCGGTTTGAGTTAGATAGTTATCCATTTTTTGTGTGAAAGAATGAGGTTGTCTCTAAGGAGTCCAAATTTATTTACCTGCTCTCATTAATCAGAAATAGGACTAAGTATAGTCCACATTTCGCTTTCAATGTTTTGAATATAGTCATTATTTTGAAATAGTTGTTCTTGATAACAACTTTTTGAGTCGAAGGTTGATCGCATTTAAGTTCTTTTATATCAAGTATGGTTCCTCTGTTTGATGCAAAAAGTCTTCAAAAAATGCAAAGTCTCGCTGTTAAAAATTCTTTAAGCTAAGTTTAAAATAAGTTTTTGATATGTAGTCGCTGGAGACTTAATGCTGCTCATACTAGAACAAGTATTAAGTACTTCAATGCTCATTGTATCTGCATCTTTAATTGGTTTCAAGTATGTTGCTACTGTTCTGTGCTTAGAAGATAAAATTGAAGGCCAGTTCATGATAGAGGCTTGGTTCCTTTCACTTTGTCAAGATTTTTCAATTTTTGGCAATTAGGTGATTCCAGGATATAGGAATACTAAGTTTTAAGTGAGAAAGCTACAATACATCTTTTGTGCCATAAAATTTTTATTAAATAGTTATCTTTACAATATCTGGTTTTTTTTTTTTTTTTTTTTTTTTGAAAATGGTAACTTTAATAACTGATTGCTTATTTTGCTGTTATAAAATTTAAAGAATGTAAGAAATCGGTGGAATTACTTCGATTTAGTAAATATCTAGTGGAAAGGAGTGAGCTTTACTATTTCCCGAAGTTAATGCTATGTCATTTAGAAATCAGCTTTTCTTTGCTCTTAGAATTTCCTTTTCTTTTGCTTCTCATTTGTGTTCGTTTATTCTTGTCATAAACTCGTTATCAACGGTGAAAGCTTGAAGCATTCTCAACTCTCAAACGCCTCAATTCGTTGCTCGTCAAAAGTTAATTTCTTTAACATTTTGCTGCTCTTCCAATTCTGTTCGACATTAAGTTTTATACTGGTTTCGTTAGTCAAATGGTTTTATTACTATATGTGAAAGATTGTGAGTTGAATGCTTACTTTTAGTATCCCCCTCCCCATATTAAATTCCATTATGTGTTTTCGTGTGATTTAGGCAGTAGATAAACTAAGTTATTAGCTTAATGATGTTTCAAAATAGTTCATGTTTAATCATGTGTGTCGAAGTGTTAGCTTTCCTTTCCAGTTCATACAATTTAGCTTAAGTTTAATCCGGTTTGAGTTAGATAGTTAACCTTTTTTGTGTGAAAGCATGAGGTTATCTCTAAGGAGTCCAAATTTATTTACCTTCTCTCGTTAGTATGAAATAGGACTAAGTATGGTCCATATTTCGCCTTCCATGTTTTGAATCTAGTCATTATTTTGAAATAGCTGTTGTTGATAACAACTTTTTGAGTCGAAGGTTGATCACATTTAAGTTCTTTTATATCAAGTATGGTTCCTCTGTGTGATGCAAAAAGTGTTCAAAAAATGCAAAGTCTCCCAGTTAAAAATTCTTTAAGCTAAGTTGAAAATAAGTTTTTGATATGTAGTCTCTGGAAACTTAATGCTGCTGATACCGGAACAAGTATTAAATACTTCAATGATCATTGTATGTTCATCTTTAATTGGTTTCAACTAGTGTTGCGACTGTTCTGTGCTTAGAAGATAAAATTGAAGGCCAGTTCATGATAGAGGATTGGTTCCTTTCACTTTGTCAAGATTTTTCAATTTTTGGTGATTAGGTGATTCCAGGATATAGGAATACTAAGTTTTAAGTGAGAAAGCTACAGTACATTTTTTTCCCCTGAAATTTTTATTAAATAGTGAATCTTTATATATATATATATATGTGTATATATATATATATATATATATATATATATATTTCATTTCTTTCTCATCGACACTAATGACATGAGTTTTCAAATATACTATTCAATAAAAATTTGATAGTCTTGTAATAACAAAACCTTTTTTTTTTTTGGTAAAACAAAATTTTATTTATCAAAGTAGATATATGTACAAAGTTCAAAGTGGAAAAAACTGGCACATGGACAAAGTCCCATGTGTCCAGCAACAAACCAACACCTAATAGCTAAAGGAACAAACTAGGCTAAACTCTCAAGAACACCCTAGCTAAGCTATGCTAGTCCCTCAAGGGTAGAAATTAAGATCCTGAATTCTGCTAGCTAATTTGGGCTTCAAACTTGCTCTTTGAACTACTTCTTGTATGATCAATCTAGTAAGCAGCTCCGGGTTCCTCTTTTTCCTATGGAAGACTCTTGTATTCCTCTCCTATCATAACAAGTACACACATCCAGCCAACACAGTCCTAAATATTTCTGCTGTAATATTTCGACCATTCATATGAGTTATCATCCATAGCAGCTCATCTTGGCAGTTTAGTGCATTCCTGTGATAATTCTGCCGGGTTAGTATTTTAGCTTCCATATAGTTGTTGAAAAAAAGCATTGCAAGAAAAGGTGGTCTATTGATTCTTCTTGCTCATCACATAGGGGGCAGATATTTTCATCAATGAGCCCCCACTTAAGAAGTTTAGCTTTGGTGTAAAGTATTTTTTGAATTGCCAAGTATAGAATGAATATCCACTTTGGTGCAGCAGCATTGTTACAAATTAATCTCTTCCAAGCTACCTTCTAAAAACTACCTCTCAAGCCATTATATACTTGCTTTATTGAGAAAGTGGTAGAGTTCTGCACTTGTATGGAGTCCATTCCTGCATCAGGCAGTGTCTTGGTGGCCTTAAAGATCTTCTTCAATACCCAGGAAGCCTTTTGAGGCATACAATTCCATATAGAAAGCACAACTAGACTGACTAATTGAACACTATGAACTGAAATTAATTACCTCATGAACTTTATTGTAACCTATTTTCTACAACTCATGACAACGAACTGATCCCATTTTTTAGCCTAATTCTTTTCTTTTTATTTTCATGGTATAAACTTACCTAAATCTTGACTTCAGTTCTTAGCATAAATCTTAATTTTTGTGATTTGCTTTTGTTATACAGGATTGTAATGGATAATGGAGATAAAAGTTGGATGAATAACCTAAGATGGATGGCTGAGTATATGCGCGGAGTGAATAATTTTCTTGATAAGGCATTTGAACGAGCTTCTCAAGGAAATGAGATATTATGCCCTTGCAAAAAGTGCACGAATCGCTATTGGCATTATAGAAATGTGGTGGAGGGTCACTTGGTTGTTCATGGGTTTTTGATAGTTACATCAAATGGGTTTTCCATGGAGAAGGGGTTTCCTCAAGAAATACACGTCATCCAACCAATGATGATGAAAATTCTAACATGCGTGACGATATTGATGGACTAATTCATGATACATTTAGAAATGTAGAGGGTGAGTCTGGGCATGAAGAAAGAGTCCGAGAGGGTTTATCTGAAGATGCAAAGAAATTCTTTAAATTATTGGAGGAAGGGAAACAAGAGTTATATCCGGGGTGTGAAAATTTCTCTAAATTGAGTTTCACCATTCAGCTGTACTTGTTTAAATCCTTGCATGGGTTAAGTAATGTAGCATTTTTAGACTTGTTAGAGTTGATAAAAGAGGTTTTTCCCTTTGCTCATCTACCAGAGTCTTTCAATAATGCTCGAAAGGTGATAAAAGATTTGGGACTTCATTATGAAAAAATACATGCATGCCCTAATGATTGCATGTTATTTTGGAAGGACAATGAGAAAGCAGATAATTGCTCTGTCTATAGGTCTTCTAGATGGAAGAGTGTTGGTGCTGCCTCGACTAATGAAAGCTCTAAAATTCCTGCAAAGGTCTTAAGGTACTTTCCTGTGTTCTGAAATAGTTGTTTCAATGAGATGGCATGCTAATGAACGATCCAATGATGGGAATTTAAGGCATCCTGCTGATGGGGAAGCATGGAAGGATTTTGATCATTTGCCCCCAGACTTCTCCAGAGATCCTCGTAATGTTAGGTTGGGTCTCTCCAGTGATGGTTTCAACCCATTCCAAACCATGAGTATCTCTCATAGCACGTGGCCTGTTATGTTGATGAACTATAATTTATCATCGTGGATTTGCATGAAGCCGGAGTATATTATGTTATCAATGATCATTCCAGGTCCATCATCTCCAGGAAATTATATAGATGTGTACCTATAACCACTAATTATAGAATTGAAGGAACTATCAGAGCCTGGGATAGAAACATATGATGCTGAAACCAAACAAACGTTCCTAATGCGTGCAGCCTTATTGTGGACGATACGATTTTAGTGATTTTCCAACATTAGCAATGCTTTCAGGATGGAGCACCAATGGGAAATTGTCATGCCCCACTTGTAATTATGACACATTCTCTCAATATCTCAAACATAGTCGTAAGATGTGTTGCTTGGGTCATCGGAGATTTTTGCCTCCTGATCATCCATTGCGAAAAGATAAGAAGTCATTTGATGGTAAGGAGGAGCATAGACCTACACCTACTCCTTTGTCGGGTACAGAAGTGCTTGAAGAGCTTCATGAGTTCAACAATGACTTTGGAAAGGGGAAAAGGAAAAGGACTTGGAATAATAAGGGTCCGTGGAAAAAAATATCTATTTTTTTTAATTGTCACATCGGGCACATAACAAATTGAGGCACAATCTTGATGTGATGCATATAGAAAAGAATATATCATTGGTTAGTTTGCTTGGGACTTTATTGGAGATAGATGGAAAGTCAAAGGATCATGTAAATTCTCACTATGACTTACAAGAAATGGGGATACAAAAGGAGCTACAACCAATAGAAGATAATGATGGAAGTGTAAGTTTGGCTCAATCTTGTTTCTTCATGAAACCAGAACAAAAAAAGGTTGTTTTGTACTGTCTTGAAAAATGCCAAATTACCAAAAGGGTTTGCTTCGAATATATCACATCGTGCGCAAGTGAAGGAGATGAAAATATCCGGGCTACAAGTGTCATGATGCTCATTTTATAACGCATTACCTGCTCCAGGTTGCCGTTAGAAAAGTGCTGCCCAAGAATGTTTCGTTGGCCTTGATTAGGTTCAGCAATTTCTTTAGAGCCATATGTAGTAAGGTCTATATAGAGAGATATGTAGTAAGGTTATATGTCACCTTGAAATGCTTTTTCATCCACTTCAAGTGTTTTTTGATATAATGCTACATTTTCTTTCCCCTCTCTAATTTATTTTCTTTTCCTAGAAAAGTTATTCCTTCTCCAACTTCTTACTAGAAGTATTCATAATATCCCTTTTGCATAATTACAAATGGTTTGATTCATATTATTGCAGGCGCTTCCACTCACGAAAAGAAAACGAGAGGTGGAACACAAATGCTAAGTGTACATGGATGGATCGAGCGATAAAATATATAACAATGATCATTTTGCTAAATGAGTTAGACCAACCCATTGGTCCTATTTTTAAAGCAATTGTAAAAGAGTTGGGTAGCTTCCTTGGAACATTGGCGAGGAATGGGACCTTTTGTCCTCTAAATGTACTTAATTGGAAGAAATTGAAGACACATGATGATATGTGGAAATATACCAAGGTTTGAAGTTCTCATGTTCCGATTTTTAGTTGAAAATACTTCACTTTTTTGCGCTAATTCAATTGCTCCAAATTATAGAAGAAATATGACAATCCTAAAGCTATAAAAGAATGGGCATTTTGGATGCAATTGAATCGGTGACTTTAGATGGAGAACTTATGATATTCCATCTAATGTACAGCCGTAAGGTTGAAGAAGAAACACTACTATGCCTACGATTAGACAAATGACGTTGAACTTCGAATGGCAAAAAGGCCTAAAAATGTTTCAGAATGTCAATTTAAGGATCTTCTTGAATATTGGAACTCCGAGATTTTCAGCTCGATTGGTAAGTTAATGAAAAAAAAGGATAACGATGTTACTACTTTTTTTTTTGAATTCATGAATAAATTAGCAAGAAAGAGAAGTATTATACTCATCTGAAAGAAATAGGAAGGATTTTAAAGCTCAATCAATGCTAACTAAAAGTAAAAGATATCTCATTTATTCACTTCATCTTTATATTTTTGGTTCATATTGTTTCACTAACTCATTTATTTGCAGTTCAAGAACAAATGCAACAAGAAATATCCAAGAAAAAATACAAAGAGACTCGGAAAAAAAGTTGAAGTATCCACATTTGTATTGTCGGATTGAACAAAACAAGTTTTGCTATAATCCGCGAGGTTTGATGTTTTCTCTTATTGTTCACTTACTATGAACTTGTAGACTTTACTTGGGAAGATTTTTATGCGAACTTTTATGTAACTAGAAAAAAAAGAAGGAAAGTCCTGATGCTTTTTCAAGTAAGGAATTCTTTGTGGCTACTAGAACAAGGTTAAAAAACCTTTTTTTTTGGCTAACCCAATTTCTCCAAATTGTAGGAGTATACAAGCAAAAAGACGCTTATGAAGATACGACAAGCAAAATGGTACGAGATTTTCTAACTCAAATTTTATCAAGGTCATTTGTTTATTCTTAAATATTGGATCAGTTTAATTTACTCGAACTCTATTTTCCTTTCATCTTGATATTCTTCAATCTCGATTTGTAGGAAATATCTAGAAAAAATGGAGAGAATAGAAACACCAAAAAAGTGAAGATGACAAAAAGAAGGAAAGTCCTAATGCTTTGTCAAGTAAGATATGCATTAGTTATGGGACTGGCCGATCATATGAAGATACCGCAAGCAAAATAGGTCGAGATTTTCTAATTCAAAGTAAGATTGTATGGACGTAACGTTGACCAAAATCCTTGAAATGGAGAAAAGCAAGAGACTCTGGATCCTCTTCAAATATTACGGATGAAGTGGAGAAAAAAATGGAGCAAATAGAAGAGAGGATGCAACAATGTATGCAGGAAAAATTCAACGCACAAATGGATACCATGGAACAATGTATTACAATGAGAGTCATTGCGCAACTTCAACGTCTAAACCTAGACTTACGACTTGATCCTAGCATGCTAAGATTCAGTGTTCGTTCACTGGGAGAAGCTTCCTCTTCACCACAAGCTGCTATGCAATGAATCAATCGTCCATCTGCTGGTAGTAACAGTCAAGGTCAGTACTTATTCCGATCTCTTTCTTCTTTTCATCCTTCTTCCTTCTACTTCTACAAGTTTTTTTCTCTTTGTTCAATTTTTTCTCTTATTCTCTATCTGAAGCGAATGAGTGTTCTTGATTCGTGCACGCCATCAGTTTGATAATTTTTCTAAATATCTATGTTCAAGATTTTTACTTTGTTACCTAAACTTGAAGAAATCTTATGCCTGCTGGTTTTCTTATTTTCTTATGCCGACTGATTTTTGCTTGTTGGTTCATCGGATTGCTGGCAATTTTCTAGTTGGTTTGTAAAGTTTTAAAGGGACCATCAGTTCTCTAGTTCTTTTTCATTTATCTGATCCATCAATTCTAAAGGTCTATAACTTACAGAGAAGTGCATATAGTAGGAGTAGCATTTGGTGTAGTTTTAAATCTGTTGATCAACAACCTCAGGGTTCTTTTTCCTCTTTTTGGTTCTTGGGTTATGAGTTGTTGCCTTTGATCTGTATGTTAAGTTTTTTTTTTTTTTTTTTTTTTTTTTTTTTTTTTTTTTTTTTTTTGAGAATGGTAATGTTGTATCCCTCAGCATTAAGGACATGCTGAAGACCTCCAAAAATATCGGCCCAAAAGAACAAGAGTAAACTAAAATAACTATAAAGAACCTAAAAAATCTACTAGCTATTTAGATTCTTCTAAACCTTGCTCTTTACACCAAAAGATAAAAATATTGACACAATTCTCTTTGATTTTCTGGATTGAACTAGAAGTATTCTCAAAACATCTATTGTTTCTTTCTCTCCAAATTGCCCACCATATGTAAGGTGGTATTATCTTCCACCATTTCTTTTGGCTTTTGCTTCCTCCTCTCCTTATCCAGCAACTGAGTAGGTCTGCAGTGTGTTCCGACATTATCTACTTAGTTTGACCATAGCTGTGTTGTAACTTTGCAATGAAGAAACAGGTGGCTGCAGGTTTCCTTAGTCTCCTTGCAAAACAAACATCTAGAATCAATCTCAAATCATCTTCTTTTTAATTTTTCATGAGTGAGGAGGGGGAGAAGGCCTTGTGGAAAGATGTCGGAGGGACACAAATTTTCATTATAGTGGATTATTGGAGTGAAATGCAATTTGACACCACATTTCAGCAAATGAAATACATTACACAAGTTGGTACAAGTGCAGCAAGTCTACCAAAAATATGACTTGCATTTATTAAGAATTTCACAATGCAATGAACTATGACTTATATTTTAGCCTAGTAGTAATTAAGAAAGAGTGGTGATGTCACACCCCACCTTTGGTAAGGCGTGATTGGCACCCGGCACCTTACAGGAACCGAGCGAACCAACTTATAACTTACATCCTTCGTGTCTCAAATGGAAACAATAAGATCAAGAGGCTAAATATGAACATAATATCATGCATAAGTAAATGTACAATAGACCCATGATGCTGACATTGCTATTGTCACACTATGACTAAGTTGTACACAAGAACTGTCTGCAAAGCCTTTATGAACATGACTGAAGTATATAAGTCGGGACAGGGCCCCCGACATACCCTCTTGTCACAAAAAAATATATATGCAACTCAGACTCGACAATGCTCCAGGAAGAAGTGGAGCTCACTAATCAAAACTGGTACCTGAAGGCAGCCTACGATGAAAGATCCTCGTCTCGTCTATCTACACCTGCGGGCATGAACGCAGTGTCCACAAGAAGGGACGTCGGTACGAGCAATATACTGAGTATGCAAGGCATGAATAGTAGTACGATATCAGAATGAAGATAACATAAGATAAGTAAGTAATTATACCTCGTACTCTTCTTAAGATCTCTGTCATGTAAACTACTCACCTACAGGAAAAACATTTCCTACATATCCATACACAACATACATACATATGCATTCACATACACTTACTATACATACATCTGTCATATCCGTACCCAGCCCTTTTGGGACTCGGTGTCATCCATACCCGGCCCTTTCGGGACTCGGTGTTATCCGTACTCGGCCCTTGCGGGACTCAATAGTATCCGTACTCGGCCCTTGCGGGACTCGATGTTAGCCGTACTCGGCCCTTGCGGGACTCGATGTTATCCGTACTCGGCCCTTGCCGGACTCGATGTTAGCCGTACACGGCCCTTGCGGGACTCGATGTTATTCATACTCGGCCCTTGCGGGACTCGATGTTATCCCCAACTAATCAGTGGGAGTGCAATGCATACATACATACATATACATAAAAATACATAAATGAAATCAACATCATAATTAGCATTATCATTATCACGATATCCTTCCTTGAAGGATCAACCATCGTAAGGTGTAGTCGACGATGTCATGGGAGTCTCGAGAATCATGAACTTATATAGCATTAGAAATAGAATCGTCATCGATATATCTCACCTCGAAAGAACAAGTATTATGAGGCGAGATCAATCACAAGGAATAGTCTCAAGATCATGAATAAGCTCAATAATATCGTAAGGATCATGAGATTCATAGACTTCTAGCATTTGTGGAAGCAAGGATATTATGGACATGGAACAAAGGTTTATACAAAAGAATCATGCCTTTAGAAAGAAAGGGTTTAGCCTTAACATACCTTTTTGGTCGCCTTAACTTTAACTACTCAATGCTTGTCCTCCCAGGCTCGTAAATCTATGTTCAAGAAAATTTATACTATTGTTAGACTCACCTTTACACCCTTGTCTTAGTCATTCAAATAAATCTTTCTATAATCTACCGAAATTTCGGCAGCATCTCCCCTATATTCTTTACCTCCTCCAAATACCAAAATAACTCCCAAACAATACCAACAACATCAACAACCATATCAATACCAATATATTTCATAAAACATCCCACACGATGTTTCTCCAATATTCAAACCAACCATAACAACATCCATAATACCATAATCAAAGAATTATATTCAACTCTTTATGATTTTTCTCCTATGATTCTTTCCTTTCCAAGAATTGCTAAACCTTTATATCATTTTAATCATGTAAATAATAGGAAGAACATACCTTATTGTAGAAGAACTTCACTTTATTCACCCTTTCCAAGATCAAGTTCAACACCACTTTAAGATGAAACAAGAACCATTATCTTCCATAAATTTTCCTTGAGGTTTTGATGTTAATATTCTCTCTTGATGATTTGGAAAGGTTATGAAAGATTATGGAGTATTATGGAAGATTAGGGAAAATTATAAAAAGTTAAGGAAAGTTATAGAACTCTAAATAGTTCTCTAGAAGAGTGGAGGGTGAGAAAATGGTGAAATATCATGAAAATTAATGGGTTAGAGGGGTATTTATATGTGTGGTTCGGTACTGTAGTAGCACTTGTAATGTGTGTCGGTTCGTAGCACGCGTTTCTGCTCGGTCAGCTGAACTTGTAACGTCCATAATTCTCTACTCTGATACCGTATTGATGAGCGGTTTATTACGTTGGAAACTAGACTCGACGAAATTCATTTTAGGCTTTTGAAACACCTTAAAACTCTTAATATACTAGGAGATATACCCCTCCAAAGTTGACCCAAAATTCTGTCAACTTTTTTTCAAATTTTTGACAAATTTATTTTCTTCGATTTGCTTGATCCCGGAGTTTCCCATAGCTTATTATATGAAAGTAAACCGTCATAACCATAGGATTAGTTTGTATAATATCGTATATCCTTGAAGGGAACTCCAGTATCCATACTTAGAATGTCCAACACTTATAAATTTTCACGTACGAAACTACGGAGTGTAACAGGTGAGAGCCATTGCCTGCTGCTTGCAAGTGGCTAGGCAGCCGTTCTTCTCTACAAAAATAGATAACGTTTCCTAGCTAGGTGTCAATACTCTTTCTTAGTGTTCCCTCTCTATCTTCCTTTCAATCCGCTTCTTCCTTAATGTGTATCATATGTATATCTGCACTTTCGAGCTGTAAAATGAGAAATTTTGACACAAAGCAGTCTCATCATCTCCTTCCTGAGTCAGGAAGAAATGGATGTGCTCAGATTGCAGCTCTCCCTAAGGCCTTCTCCCCCTCCCTTCACTGCCTGTGGACCTCCTTTAATTTTTCATCAGAGGCTCATGTCCAATCCAGTTCTTTTTACAAAAAAGGATCTTGGTACCATTCCCCCACCAACCCCCGGTAGTGAACACTTCCAACCAGATTAGTGCATAGATTTCTAATTGTCCTCCATACTGAGACACCATAGGTGCTAGACACTTCCAACCAGCTTTGAAATGATGTTTAAGGTATACATGAACATGAAATGTGTAGCTGAAAAAAGAAAAATGATGAAAAATATATATGATTTCTTAAAGAATTAGTATATGAACATGTAACAGGTAACTGAAACTAAAAAACAAAATGATGAACACTAGTATATATCACGTCTAAGGAATTTGTCTATGAAGTGAATCCAGTAGCTAAAAAAAGAAAGGAAGTGTTCAATGCTGAACTGATGTCATTTTGTTTGTTGCTTTTGCACACCATTTGTATTAGGTTTTCTTTTGATTTTTAGTTATGCAGCTTCACTACATGATGTGGATGAGTTAACTGCCCCTTTTTTTTTTTAAGATCAAGAATAAAATAGATGGACATTGAATATTCATATAGTTGACTGACTCTTATTGGTTTGGAATTAAGTTGTTAAGTTGATGTGGAGAAATATAGTTGAATGACTCTTATTGGTTTGGAATTAAGTTGTTGAATAGTATTTTGTATTCTACTTTGAAGATTGATTAATTCATGGCTCCAAGTTTGTGGAGAAAAATGAATTTTATATACATTTGTGGTTACTATTGATAATAATTATACTCCCTAAATACTGACTTCTTGTGGGAACATGGGTAGTTACTTTACTTCTAGCTGTCTTGGTGTTGTTTATTTGCTTTGCATTTTGGTATGACTATTTGCTGAAAGCTTCAAATTATTGGTACTGTTATACCATTACTATTTACTTATTGGTACTGTTAGTCAAACAGTACTCATCTGCCCAAAAAATTACAAGGCATCAATTAGCAATTATACAACTAGCCAAACTTCAAACACAAATCTGACGACCATTTATAGGCACGGGGGTACAAGTTAGATTATTTTGCTCTTTCTTTGGAATCTTCTGGTATTCCTCTCTGCCCAGATATGATACACCGCTGCAGCACCAAGGAAGCCCAGAATGTTATATCTTAGCTTGTTGTTTTGACCCTGTTGAGAAAGCCAAGTGACCTCTGTGTTCCAAGCGCCAATTTTCTTGTGAATTCCCAGCCAAGCTAATGTTGATAGTCATATGAATTTGGAACACCTACAGTCAAAAAACAAATGGGGCATTGTTTCCACAGACCTGAATGCAAACCATTTGAGAAACCTGAATGGAAAAACATTTGTCCTTGCAGAATGTTGTATTGAAAATCTTCGAATAATTTTTTAATTCTTCCTAAAGCTGATTGTGTGGTTTTAAGCATATTGTACGATGTGTCTCTTTTTCTCCATTTTGGTGGAATTTAGTTGACATTTATCTGTTCTTTATTTAAATTGTAGTTATAAATTGGTCTTCATCTCTTTATAATAAGTTGTAGCTTTGTATTTTTTATAATAAGTTTCAAATGACATGATTTATTCTCTTTTGTAGGTGTCGAAAATGAAGAAAGGGAAGAAGAAAGCAATGAAGAACATGACCTGTGAACAACTTGACCTTAGATGTTCTAAGAATCTTTTTGCTATCGTACATTTTGAAACTTATCCTAACTCTTGAAGTGTAAAACTTAGCTAAGCATTTGGGTTTGAACATTTTGCTTTTATGGGTATTTTGGATTATGATCAATGTTGGATATTTTGGATTATGAATATTGGATATTTTAGATTATGAATGTTGATGAAAAATTTCTGTGATTTATATAATTTTTAGTGTATTGTTATTTATTATACATGTAACCATTAATTTATAACCAGGGCTGCTATTTCAATTAAGCTGTTGCAATAGGTCAAAATAGACATCAGAACCGTTGCAATAGGTCTTGAAAAGCATCGCAATAGGTAACACAAACCGTCGGGATAGCTTTTCAAAACCGTTGCAATGAACTTTTGATGATAGTTTCTAATCCAAAAACAACCATTGCAATAGATAAAAAACCATCGCAGTAAGGATAATTCCTGTTGTGATAACATTCAAGAATCGTTGCTATAGCACGAATAAGCGTCGCATAAAGATCTATGGGGACGGTTCGAAACCGTTGCAATAGACATAGAATAATTGTTGCATTAGAAAGGTTGGATAACTGTTGCTATAGGGGTATTTATAGCAACGGTTATGGCCAACCGTCGCTTTAGATCTATGGCCACGTGAGCGGATGTGTCACGACCCAACCCCGTAGGTCGCGACTCGTGCCCGAATTGGGCACTCGTACATACCTAGTATCCCAAAATCAGAAATAGCGTACGAATAACTTATACCGTGTACAAATAACATATATTTACAGAAAAGTGAAACGTCGCCCCGAAGCTGTCACAAATATACAAACATACATATTGCTGTCATAACTTCCAGAAAATAGTATCACATATAAGCCGATAAGGTGCATATAGCATAGGGAGACGTCCAAATCACAAATCACACAGACACGACTGAATAGTGAGTACCCATAACCCACACATATATGTCTACAGACCTCTAAGAGTCATAACAAAATCATATGACGGGACAGGGCTCCGCCGTACCCGTGAATAAACATATGCATATATACGATAAAGGCGGATCAAAGTATAGGCTCGAACAAGGGAGCGCTCCAAGTCACCGAACAGAATCTAAGCTGGTGGATCATCCAGGTAAGTATCTGTACCTGCGCGGCATGAAACGCAGCCCCCGAAGGAAGGGGGTCAGTACGGAATAGGTACCGAGTATGCAAAGCATGAAATATAGTAAACAAGATCATAGTCAAAACCTGAAGTACGAAAAGTAAATGCGATATTCAAAATATCAAATGCTTACTCATAAAAATACAAATCATGCATAGGCTCTTAGAACGGTGGTCGCCCGCCTGTCGTTGGCGCCACGCCACATCATACTCCAGAAGATTTCATATCTCCGACACCCGACATATCATATCACATCATAACGCCGTAACACCCCATAACGCCAAATATACACGGTACCCGGCCAAAGGGGACTCGGCGTACCGGACACATCATACTCCGGAATATATCAAAGTGCGCATGAAACATAACCGGCCCGGGACTCGGTGAAGGATATAGCAACCATATGCACGAGCAGAGTCGTGGGAGACTATATGTAGTTTAAAACATTTTTCAAAAACTCTCAAAATGTTCAAAGTGAATTATCATTTAAAACCAAGGTGTTATATCCCGCCTTTTTGCATAATCGGAAAATTCGAAATAATTGTGATTTATGAGAAAGAAGGCCATGTTTGAATTTTTCTTAGTAGGTGTGTGGCGGATATGGAAGCTTGAATGCGGAAACAATGGAGAAGGCCTAAGGGCAAGATTGGAATTTTGGAAGTTTGTTTCGGGAAATTTGAAATGAGAATGTTAGTTCATTGGGCCAAATAAATGGAAAGAAAAATTGGGCCCAATACTTAAGGGGTGGCCGGCCATGAAGGCCAAGCCCACAAGATTTTCATGCAAATTTTCCATGTGCCTATCATGTGACAATTATTTATGAGATATATATGCATGAGCCTCTCTAGAATTTTCAAGAAAATCAAAGGAAAAATCAAGAAAAAGAGAAGGGAGCCGTCGGGTTAGGGAGAAAAAAAAAAGGAAAAAAATTTCCAAGCCCTCTACTTTGATTCAAAAGTTGTAATTCTCTTATACTCTTACTAAGTTCAAGGTGCTCTACAACTTAGTATAATTATTTTGGCAAGAGGACAATTCTAGTGGCAAGTGAAGAACTTCAAGGAAAGGTAAGAATCTTATGCTCTTGTTATGTTATGAGAGGTGTATATATGATGTAGTAAGTGGAAAATGAATGAAAAGCATGAAAATTTTGTGTGTTGGGATTGTATGCATGTTGGCCGTGAGTATGCATATATATTGTATGACTATGATGATTTGAATTCATGTTGGAATCTTGTTGTAGTTATAGTAGAAATTGTATTGGAAGTGGAAGTTAAATGAATTAGTGAGAGTTGGCAAAATTAGTGTATGGCCGTGGCTATGGAAAAGTGTAAAATGGTGATGAATTGCTTTGTTTAATATGTTAGTTGTGTCGTTACGATTCTTATGACATAAATAAAGGTTTAATGAATTGAGACGGCATCGAAAATGGTTGTATGTTGTTATGGGGAATTTGGTGAATTTTATGTGATTTTTTGTATAAGTATGGAAGTAAGGTTTAAATGCGAATTATGGTTATCGTTAATGAGTTTGGAAGGAAAATAATGTAGTTTGGTAGCTTTTGGTCGCATTGTTGAAGTTAGAATGGAAGTTATGATATTATGAAGAAAGTAGTACTATTCATGTTAGAATGCGTTCTAGTTCGATTGTGGTTGTTGTTAAGGATGTTGTTTGGTTGTTGTTGTTGATATTTTGAGCCGAGTTGAATCTCGGGGTGTCACATTTATAGGGGAGGTCTTTGCCCGGAATTTCGGTGGCCAAGTACTAACCAAAGTTGAAATGTTAACTTGCATGAATAGTAACTGGTAAAGATGACCATTTGTAGTTTTTGGACAAAACGGGAATTGAGACTTAAGGAGCGTAGGGCACAACCAAGGTATGTAAAGCCTTCCCTATCTTTCTTTGGCATGTTCTGAATGTAACAGGCTTGGAAGCGAGCCTTGATTGCACTTCTGCGACTCACAATCCAAGATTGAAAATAGCGCCAAATCATTCAGTAAGATTGAACCAATTTCTTCTAAATTGACCTATAAGTATGCAACTTCCATAAATAGAGTCGAAACACTCTAAGATGGTTATGGACGACTCCCTAAGGTTTATTATCCATAATTTACGTATTTCACTATGGTTGGGTCCGCGGTGGGCCCACAAAACCCTGATACTCCCGGTATGGCTTAAATTGGTCTGTTTCTGTCCGTCCTTCATGGGTACCTCCGGATTATGTTCCGTCCGTTAACTAATAAGTATTATGTCTATCTTTCTGAATCTTGACATTATTCCGACTTCTGGATACTCTGTACTGATATAATCTGCCTACTCTGATTTGATCTATTTTCTGAGCTATTTCAGTTTTATTAAGTCTGTATGTCGGTCGGTATGTATATGGTTTCTCATGGATGCGTTCGTGGATGTCTCAATGCTTCCTTCACCGCGCCGGGCCAGTTCGTGATTCGTGCACTTCCACCGCATTGTTCACCGCGTCCCTCGGATGTGCGGGCCGGGATCCGTCCGTATCCGATTATGATCCGATTATGTGATATTATGGGGATGGCGGCGGGATGGCATTTGATCCGATTCTCGTTCGTCCACCGCGTCCCGTACTACGAGGGCCGGTTCGTTACCGCGTCCCTTACTAAAGGGCCGGGATCGATTTATGATATGTATGTACGTATATGCTTATGACTCGCATGCATGATTCCGTCTGTTGCAGTTCGTATGTCCGATTTGGATCATGACTCGTCCGTCACACTTCCGGGAAATCGATTCGACTCGATTCCGTCCGCCATACATTTAAGATCCGGTTCCGTCCGAGAGTCCGTCCGTCACACTCTCGTATCTACGATCCGTACGTGCCTCCGCGACTCGCATTTCCTCAAACCGACATATTATGATTCGTCCGTACGTTCGTAAGTCCGACTCGGCCTATGGATCCGATTCTGTCCGTTACGGTTTTACGTATTCGATTCTGATTATGATTATGTATGTTACATTTCCGCTTTACATACTCGGTACACCTTCGTACTGACCCCCTGTTCTTCGGGGCCGTGTTACATGCCCGCGGTGCGCACGCGCCGCACGGTACGCCGCCGCTTAGGTTATCGGTTCTGTCGTTTGGAGAGCTCCCTTTGATCCCGAGCCGATACTTTTGGTATATATCTTCGTTGTCCGTTTGTTCCGTATATGATCATTTGGGTACGGCGGGGCCCCGTCCCGTCTTCGATTCTCGTTCGTATGTTAGAGGCCCGTAGACATGTATACGTGGGTTTGTGGGTTGTCACCGGTCGGTACGTATGTTCGAGTTTGCGACTTTGTCTGTTATGATAGCCTCAGCGGCTAGTGTACAGGTCTAATTATGTTTATGTACGTATATTTCTGCGCGATGTATTTTATATCTGTACGAATTTATGTATGTCTGACCGGAATTAGCTATTTGGCATGCCGGATCTGTTAGATAGGTACGTACGGGTGTCCAGTTAGGACACCAGTCGCGGCCTACGGGGTTGGGTCGTGACACAAGGCGATAGTCAAATCAGGTTTCCTCCGAATGACGTTCGAAAGCATATCAAATAGAACTGTAGGACTCATAAATACGTATTAAATTATATGAAGTAACTTATGGAACTTAGGGGCATAATCGTCATTATAAACTCGTTAGAGAAATAAGTAATCGCCGTTCGAGGGTTAAGGCGATCGTTACACTAAATCATTTCAAAAGTCGTTAGTACCACACAAAGGAGAGTCTCGGGGCCCACGGACGAGTATCGAACCAATCCGGGTCCATGTATGAAAGTTGGAGACCTTATCCATCGTAGAATCTCCCGCGAACGTTTCGAAGCGATCCAAGCTCGTCTATGGAAGTTACGAGTGTTCGTAGTTACAAAGCCTTTTCGGAATAAAAAAAAACCTTTATAAAATCTTTGAAACCAAATCATGTAAAAAGATAAGGATCATGGTTCGACTGCATTAGGAGAGCCAACATTAAGAAATGAATAGAAATCGCACACAAGCTCGGACCTTAGGAATGGAGTCACCCCGAGACTCGTATCACAATCTACTTACGAATAAGACATGCCACAAGAAAGAAAGAGTAAGCTTCACATACCTCGTCCGCTTCCTAGATTAATCCAAACTTACGTCTTGGCTTCTCCAAGATCTACAATAACATCATTAGACGCCCAACATTAGTCGTAAGCTCTTAGAAATCCAATTCTAAACTAGCACTCCATTTACAAAAATTCGGGCAGCATCTCCCCTGTAAATTCAACATCCCCGAGATTTCAACTCGGCTAAATCTTCAACAAAAATACCAACAACCATTCTAACAACATCAATAATTAATTCAAAAGGCATTCTGCCATCAATAACTTTTTTCTACATATTTCGACGACATTCCATTTTTATTCAACTCAAGCACTTATATAATCAAGCCAACATCAATGCTTACATACATTCAAGCGCTAATCCGAAACCATTCAAACAAAATTCAAAAACATTTCAACGAAACCACAAAGTATCCAAACGGCGCAACCATTGTACTACATAACCCGAAGTCTTCCAAATTCAATCAAAACTACGACAACACATTTCTTTCTTCCAAATTCATAAACTACATCAACATTCCACACATTACAACATTAACCACAATAATACAAAAACTATATTAAAATTACATTATCTTCTCCAACAACCTATAAATGATTCCAACTTCCATTCAAATCATTAAACCATCATTTTCATTATGGAATCCATGCAACAACAACCAAAACAAGCTAAATGAAATTAATTCTTCATTCCCACACACAAGACACATACTCGGCCACAACCTAGCCCACACGGCTCACCACCAACACCCAATATTTCATGATTTTCATCCATTTCTACATACTACAACACACATAAACCATCCATAACATATAAAAAGAGGATTAAAACTGACCTTTTTCTCTTAGTTCTTCAACATGACTAGAGTTGGTGCTTGCATGAACCAAGGATTTACTTGCTCTAATAATTACTCCATGTTGTTAAGCACCTTCCAAAGAGTAGAAAACCTAGAAAGAATTATTTTTTTGATCAAGCTTCCATGGCCATGGGTTCGGCCACCCATGGCCGAATAGGCCCCTTTTTTTTTTCTTCTTGGTTCTTCATTTCTCTAGAATTGGAAAAGATGACAAATATATTGACTAGTCATCCCTCTTATATTTATATAAAAACCCCCAACAAAAATAAAGTGTACACTTGTGCCACTCATGAATTTAACTAATCAAATTTGGCCAAATTTTGTGGGAGGGCCCACAAGTCATGTGCATAGCCACATGCCCTTTTTATTTCATGAACATTGAATTTTCAATTCTTCACTTTTGGCCCCAAATTTCATGAAATATTAGTTTTCATAATTTCACTTTTAACCCTAAATCTTCCTTAATATTCCATTCCAACAAAATAACAAGCAACTTATGCCTTAAAATAAAATCGATGGTCAAAAATCTCAACCTCGCATCCCGGACTAGTCTTGCCCTTAACTTTTCATGGTTAGCTCGGAATATACTAATGTACAAAAATGCAGGATATAACAGGATGAGACGCTCATTAAACCGTTGCAGTAGATATATGGCAAAGGTTTACAGATTTATGGCAACGATTTTTCCTTTATTGCCATAGCCCCAATTTCCAGTAGTGCCATTCTTTGCCGGTACAGTTGACCGTGACAGACAACAACCATCCTTTTCTCATAAATAGACGCCAATTGCTCATAACGAGCTCGGACCCATTTGGCTTAAAGCAGATGGCAAGAATGCCGCGCAGGTATGGCATTTACGATAAAGATAAAAAAAAAATTCAAATCACTAACACAGGACTCAGCACTTGGAGATGGCTAAAAGCTACCGAGATAGGAACAAAAGAGCCAGACTCAAGACATGCGGAGCAAACGTGAAACTTTTCTTGGGCAACCGGTCAAAAACCAAGTCAAGCTTTCTACACCAGGAATTAAAAAATCACTTCAAGCATCAACACTCATAAACCTCTTCAAAAATCGTTTCTGGTCGAATTTTTCACCGAAAATAGTCAAAGGGATTCCCACATAAATGGATATTCCTTTTCGGGCTATCGAGTCGAACTGCAATTGGCCTGATTCCCAAAGCTAGGGATATGTAGGCTACTCAAGTTTCGAGGATTGGCAAAATTCTTATAATTATCTCGGGACAACCCAAGATAATTTAAAGATTCTTTATTTATGGTCCTTATAGAGTCAGAACTACAAACGGCCTGAATTCTCAAGTAACCTGAGGTATGTAGGAAGCCTAGAAACTGGGGTCCGGCCATACTTTCAAAATTTTGCACAAAAGAAAGCTGTAATTTCCTTTATTCGGTAAAAAATAAGTTTGTTAAATTCGTAGCTCAAGGATAGCCTTGCCATCCTCGAACTCCGAAGGGGTAATTGTTGTGTTACGCCTCTCGTTTGCGTCGTAGTAGAACCTATGATTTTCTAGTCGGGTATGCCCTTGGAATAGAGACTCGAGCCCAAGTTTTGGAGATAGAAAGTGTCTTACCCCATGTATAAAGGTACCAACAGGTATTCCTGGCAATTTACAGGATTAGAAGTTGAGCGAATCAAATCGACGCGACCTGAGCTGAATCTGAGAAAATTTGCATACACCAGTCATCATCGACGGGTCTTCGACATGGTCGACGGACCATCGTTGTGCAGCATCGGCGTGTGGTTCCGCAGCCTTATATCTGTAGGCGCAGGCCGACGGGCTGTCGACACATCGACGGGTTGTCGACTCGCTCGTCGAACCGCACCGCTGTAGCTTTTTATTTCCGGGTATAAATATATGACCCACGACTTTATTTCTCATTTCCTCCATTCCAAATCAGAAAACCCTAGTATTTTCTCTCCCAACATTTTCCATCATCATTAGTGGAGATTTGGTAAGATTCGAGCCCCGTAAACCCGTGCTTGTGAAGAAGAAAGTTGTTTCTAGGGCTTCTTTAAGGTTGTGAAGCTTAGGAAGTTAGAGTTGAAGTGATTCTTGGAATCTGAGACCCCTCAAGGTATGTAAATGATTTCTACCCTTGCATTTGAGTTTATTATCAAGAGTTTTAGTGATTTTAAGTAGAGAGAGGATACTTATGGAAGTGGTTAGTTGATGAAGGGTAATGTAGTGATTTGGGGTTATTTTAAGAGATGATTGGAAATGGATTTAAGTATATTTTGATATATTCATGTGTTGTCATTGTGTTGTGGGTATTGTGGTTGGTGTTAAACTGAATGGGAAGTCGAAGGGTTGTTGAGCTTACAAGGGAAATGTTGTCTATAATTTGTTAAGCTCTATATGTATTTAAAGATGGTTAGTTAGCGAGGCAAATGGTCTAATTAAGGCCTATGTTATCTTAATTGTAGACTTGCAAGTTCGAGAGGTAGAAGTTGGATGATTGGATATACTTCAAGGTATGTTAAGGCTATCCTTTCTTTCCTTTGGCATGATCCTTTGATACGAGCCAACAAGCGAGTAAGCGAGCTTCCATATTACTCTACTCTTAGAAGTATTAGAAGTACTTAGTCCTTCATATTCATGTACCTCGTTTATGAGTGTTCCTTCTATTCATGGGTCCAATCTTATGTAGCCAGTTCTATGTATACAGTTTACTAATTCATTACATTCATTATATATTTATGTACATTGGCCCGTGACCAGAAGGCGTTATATACGTGAATATTAGATATATGTGGAGTATGAGAAGAGAGATAGGTGTTATACACACGTCACCACCATGATGATGATATGTGAATCAGGCTACACGTACCGCAGCGATATATATGATGATGGCCGTAGAGAGGCCGATATGATATGAGAAGAGAGACAGGCGTTATACACGCACATATATCGTGCGTGACACACACACACACACACACACACACACACACACACACACACACACACACACACACACACACATATATATATATATATATATATATATGTATGACCTTCATCGATAGGCATGCGCATTATGCACCCACAGAGGCATTGTTAGTTACAAACATTTATACGTATACATGCGTATACTAGTTCATACAAGTACATGCGTATAGTTATTTTAGCTTATGAGTTCGCATCCTATTCATGATTCTTATATATATATATATATATATATATATATATATATATATATATATATATATATATATGTTGTTCTTATGCCTTTCATACTCGCACATTATCCGTACCGACTCCCGCGTTGCCTCGTGGAGCTCGCATTCATGCCCGCAGAATGTGAGACGACAGTGGTCCAGCTTAGTAGGACTTTTATCCAAAGCTAGTCGATCGTTGCACTCCATTTGATTTGGAGTTGCATTCTATTTTGGTATGCCATTCTTTTGAGATGTATATAGATAGGTATGACGGGGCCCTGTCCCGTCCTTTCTACAGCTTTTATTCCAGTAGAGGTCTGTAGACAGTTGTATGTATTAGTCAAATGATGTAGCCTTGTTGGCTTCTATTCTTTTGTGTGTAGTATATGAAGTAGCCTAGCTAGCTTGCATTGTTCTTTCAGCATGTTTATGTTATACAGATTGTTCAGTGTTCATGATGTCGCCTATTTATGAGATCAGTTGTCACGACCCAACCCCGTAGGCCGTGACTAGTGCCCGAGCTGGGCACTCGAACACATCTGTCAACTACAATCAGACCATAACAGACATAATAAGAACTTATACATACAGAAAGGCACGGCGACTCGTATATATATACACATACAGTACATAAGCCTGGGAACGTCCAAAACACAAATCACACACAAACACAACTGAACAGTAACTACCCACAACCCACATATATGTCTACGGACCTCTAAGAGTAACAACAGAATCATATGACGGGACAGGGCCCCGCCGTACCCCTGAATAGACATACACATATACAATAAAAGAGTCTGTACCAAAATATGGGCTCCGAAACAAGGGAGCACTCCAAGACAGCTGAATGGAAATCCTAAGCCGGCGGATCACCAAAACGTGTATCTGTACCTGCGGGCATTAAACGCAGCCCCCGAAGAAAGGGGGTCAGTACGGAATATGTACTGAGCATGTAAAGCATGAAACACAGTAAACAAGATCATACTGAAATAAGGAGTGTAGAAAATTAGTACGATAACCAGAAAACCATAAGACTTGTCTTTGAAACATAAATCATGCATGTCAATAACTTAGCCAGCCCATTATGAGACTGAGTGACATAAGAAAATAATCATCATGTACATATGCATGCATAACGTGTTCCGGCCCTCTAGTGAGGGACTCGGTAAGTAAAATCATCATATACATGTACATATAGCGTGTCCCGGCCCTCTAGTGAGGGACTCGGTGAATGTAGTCATCATATGCTGTCACACCCTAATTTTCGTTAGGGCGTGATGGGCACCCGACCCTTACCTAGGGCCGAGCGAACCCTCTGACTCTCGTGGCACTCATAATCATATTGGGCCCTCATAGCATAACATGAGTACATAATGAAAGCTTTTTCAGAAACAACCCGCTTTTCATCCTTTTCAAATCAAGTAAGACCAGTGATCGTATAAGACCCGTAGAATAATGCATCACAATACATCGGGTTATGGAGCCGCTTACAAAACTCGACATACTACATACACGACATAATGTTTGCAAAGTCTCTAACATGGAACATGAAACCATATCATAATGCTCTGACTCGGCAGCACTCCGGAGAAAATGGAGCTCGCCAATCCCGCTGGAACATCTTCTGCTAATATCTTCAACTCATCTGGGTGTACCTGCGCGGCATGAACGCAGCGTCCACAAGAAGGGACGTCAGTACGAGCAATGTACTGAGTATGTAAGGCATGAGTAAAACATTTTAGAGGATACAAAGCATGAGTAGTAACAAGTCGAAAACATAGGGCATTTCATGAGATAAAGAGTAACCCGCACATCGAGTGCCCTTTTAGGCGGAACCATGCCCTCGTTTAGTGCCGCGGAACGTGCGTACCGATCCATATATATATATTACATTGTCGCGGAACGTGCAGCCCGATCCGTATATATATATATATATATATATATATATATATATATATATATATATATATATATATATATATATATATATATATATATATTATATTGCCGCGGAACGTGCAGCCCGATCCGTGTATATATATATATATATTTATATTGCCGCGGAACGTGCACCGATCCATATATATGTAATAAAAGAGTAACCCATACATCCGAGTTCCTTTTAGGCGGAACCATGCATGCTTAGTGCCGCGGAACGTGCAGCCCGATTTATATATATATATTATATTCGCGGAACGTGCAGCCCGATCCATATAATATATTGTCGCGGAACGTGCCCCGATCCATAACCACATATCCCGCGTCCGGCATCCCGCGTCCGGACGGTATCATGTTATATTATACCAACCGATCCGTGGTTACGCGTATATAACGCTCTCGCCCTTTCCCATATTCCCCATATACATATACATATATCATATAAGTAGCATGCATGAGAGCCCAAAGAAAGTCATGTATCTATCGGAGTGACGTAAGGTCGGTAACCTCCGATCGTATTATGGAATAATCATGGTCGCTTTGTCTCACCTCAAGGAACGATTATTATAAGGTGAGACTGTCAATGAAGAATAACTTCACGAGGAAACATAAAACAGATCATAAGGCATCAATTCATAAACTTTAGACTCAGAGTAGAAATAGTCATCATTCATGAATAAAATTGAGAAATCAAGAAATAGCTCAACATTCTCATATCGTCATTGAAATCATAGACTTGGAGCCTTTAAACATGGAATCATATTCATCGTAGGAAAATACTCTAATTTTTGACATCATCGTTGTCATTGTAAAACATATCCATCGTTGTTGTCATGGAAGCTTGCGGAGTCATAAACCTCCGAATTGGAAAGATACAGACATTTCAGGATTCTTCCAAGAATAGGTCGTTAGAACCAACAAGGAAAGTCACGGGGCCCACGGACGAGCATCAACCCGATCCGGGCCCGCCTATGAAAGTTAAAGATCATTACTCGTTATGAAATCTTCTACGATGGTTTCGAAGCGATCCGAGCCCATCTGTGAAAGTTACGGGCGTTCGCAGCTTTCGGACTCGTTTAGAAACAAAATTCTTTTGAAAACAAAATCAAGTATGGAAGCATTTATGAAATCGTAATCTAAGAATCATGCCTTTGAAAGAAAGGACGAGCCTTAACATACCTTAGCCGCTTCTAAGCTAATCCAAACTTGCGTCCCGACTTCTCCCGATCTACAATAACGTCATTAGGTATCAACCATTAGCCATAAGCACTTACATCCAATACCAAAGTAACACTTTGTCTACGAAATTTGCGCAAAGATTTCCCCTATAACTTCAACATCCCCGATAATTTAACTCGGCCAAATCAACAATAACCAAACCAACAATCATAATAACAATAGCAATAATCAATTCACAAAATGTTCAAGACATTCCAACCCAAATCGTACTTTGCCCGAAACTTTCAAATACCATAAGAACCATCACAATACATTTCTCTCTTCCGAATTCATAAGCTATATTAACAATTCCATATATTAGCAACATTATTTCCATCAACACAAGAGCCTATATTAAAGTCATATTAATTTTCCAAAACAGCCCGCGACATCACAACTTCAACATGAGTCATCAAACATTCATTTTATTTCATGAAATTCACAACCACGACAAGCAAAATACTAAATGGAATTTGTTCATCTTTTCCACACAAAACAGCCACCATTCGGCCACTACACCAATCACACACAACTTCATGAATTTCATCTATTTCAACATATTACAACATGCTCTAACGTCCACAATACAACAATCCAATCATGTCAAATAGATTAGTTCTTCACTCCTATACAACCTAACACACACACGGCTACACACAACTCACCACCACTTCATGAATTTCATTCATCTACACACTCCACAACATACACAATCATCTATAACATATGAAAATGAGAATTAAACCTTACCTTCTCCTTCAACTTCTCCCACGGCTAAGAGTGTCCATAGCAACAACGAACGATTTTCTTGTTCCAACAACCATTCCATGTCGACGAGGGTCTTCTAATTAGTGGAGAACAAGGAGAAAATAAATTTTTTTCTTGATCACTTTATGGGGCTGGTTCGGCCAGCCCCTCTCTTGGCCGTTTTTCTCCTTCTTTTTCTCTCTTCATGTTTCTTGAATTTTCTAGGTGGACAAATGATGAATTATGCCTTATGTTTCATCCCACTTATATATATATATATATATATATATATATATATATATATATATATATATATATATTATATATATATATATATATATATATATATATATATATATATAGCACATGGCTGTGTCATGTGCATATATTTTTCCCTCCAATTTTTCTCCAATTTTCTCAAGTTTTCTAGAAATTTCTTAATTTGCAAAAGATGAATAAGTCTTGCATGGTAAGGAATTATACATACACATACACATGCCTTCTCCAATACAAGATACACACATGTGCCATTCCATGTCATAAAAATATTGGCCAACATGTGGGTGGGGCCCCGCCACCTAGGCCTTTTGGCCATTTCATGAAAATCCTTTTTCCAACTTTTAGCCTCCAATTTCTCCTTATCCCAAATTTACCCTTAATGCTCCATACCAATAAAAATGAATACGCAACTTATGCATTCTAGGAAAAAAAAAATTATAACCTTGTCCTTAACTTCCCGCCATTAACTCGGAATATTCAAGTGTACAAAATGCGAGGTGTAACATATGTCATCCTGGACGCCATCCCCATATCATCACATCATTATATACATATACATATAGCGTGTCCCGACCCTCTAGTGAGGGACTCGGTGAACAATGCAGTGGAGTGCGCACGAATGCGTGTCCTGGCCCGGGACTCAGTGAAGGAAGTAATAACAGCTAGCACGAGCAGAGTAGTGAGAAACCATATGCACATAAATCATCTTTAAGACTCGATAGATAAGTAGACAAATCAACGCTCGAGTATCAAACGATAGTCATGAGAAATCAATGCTCAAGTATCAACAATAGTCATGATAAATCCGTTCTAAATGCCATTAGGACTACGTTAAAAGAATCTCGGGGATCGTAGACATGCATCAACCAAATCCGAGCCCGCCCCTTAAAGTTACGGACATTATTCACTTTAGGACTTTCTACGAACATATCGGAGCGATCCGAGCCCTTCTATGAAAGTTAGGGACCTTATTCGACATAGAATCTTTTAGAAACAAAACTTTTTATGTAACCTTTGAAATCCAATCATACAAAAGACATAAGGACCATAGTTCGACTATATTAAGAATGCGAATATCAAGAAGTGAATAAGAATCGTAGACATGCTCGGATCATAAGAATAGAGTTACCCCGAGGCTCGCATCATATCTTACTTACGTCTAAGACATGCCAAAAGAAAGAAAGGTTAGGCTTTACATACCTCGTCCTCTTTCTAAGCTAATCCGAACTTAAGTCTCGGGCTTCCCAAGATCTACAACAAAGTCATTAGATACTAACATTAGTCATAGGCACTTAGGAACTCAATCCCAAGTTAGCACTTTATCTACAGAAATTTGGGCAGCATTTCCCCTATAAATTCAACAACCCCGAGAATTCAACTCGGCCAAATCATCAACAACAATACCAACAATCATATTAGCAACATCAACAATCAATTAAAAACGCATTCTAACATTAGTAAATCTTTTCTACATAATTCGACAACATTCCGTTTACATTCAAACCAACCACCTACAATCAAGCCAACACCAATGCTCACACATTCAAGTAATAATCCAAAACCATTCAAACAAGATTCAAGAATATTTCAAACAATCCGCACAATATTCAAAACAACCCAACCAATATACAATGCCATCCGAAATCTTCCAAACTCCAATAGGAACGACAACAACACATTTCTTTCTTCCAAATTCATGAACTACACCAACAATCCAGATGTTACAATATCATTCATGTAAATGCAAGAAACTATATTACCAATACACTAACTTCTACATTAGCTCTCAAACGGTTTCAACTCCAACTCGTACCATCCAATACCTTCATTTTCATCACATAATCCATAACAACAACAACCAAAACATCAAGTAAATTTAATTCATCATTCCCTACCAAGGCAGCCCCTATACGGCTACAACATCATCACCATAATTTCATGAATTTCATTCATTTCCACATACTACAACATGCACAAACCATCCATAACATATGAAAAAGAAGATTAAACCTTACCTTTTTCACTTAACTCCACAACTTGGCTAGGGTTGTGCCTTGAATTAATACTTGTTCTTGCTACTCCAACGACTAATCCACGTTGTTATGCACCTTCTAAGGAGTTGAAATTCTTGAAGAAAATATTTTTTTTTTGATCAATTTTTCTTGGACCTTGTTCGGCTAGAGCTTGGCCGAATATGGCTTCTTTTTTTTTCTTTTTTTTTCTCCAAGTTTCTCCAAGGTTCTAAGGTTGGAAGATGATGAATATAATTAATTTGTCATCTTCATCTACATATATAATTCATCCATGTGGCCCATGGCCCACTTCACCTTGCACTGCCACTTGGCCCTTATTTCATGAAATATTAACTTTCCTAAATTAACTTTTAACCCCAAAATCTCCTTAATATTCCATACCAATAAAATCATAAGCAACTTGTGCCTTAAAATAAAATCGGAGGTCAAAAGTCTCTACCTCGTATCCCGAAATAGGCTTGTCCTTAGCTTATCATGGTTAGCTCGGACTATCCCAATGTGCAAAATACGGGATATAACATCAGTTAAGTCATGTATGGGCCCTAGATATCTAGTAAGATTCAGATATAAGTATAGAGGTGTTTGGTCACTAGAGGTCAGACACTCGTCACCACTCATCGGTTTGAGTCGTGACAGAAATGGTATCAGAGCAGTTCTGTCCTAGGGTTGTCTACAAACCGTGTCTAGTAGAGTCTTATTTATGGGTGTGTTGTGCACCACACTTATAAATAGAAGGCTCTTTGGATAGTTAGGAAATTGTCATTCTTTCTCCTTTTTAGATTTTGCGATAGAGCCCTGTGTTAAGCGTTCGCTTTCTGATGAATTGTTCTGATTTCAGCGATGCCCCGCAAGAAAGCTACAGCTACCCAGAAGGGCAAGAGAGCGACCGTGAGGCCACTAGCCATACTCAGCAGGCCACGAGGGCCCAGGATGAGATTCAGATTGAGAAGCCGTCTGAGACATCGTGTACCCTGCCTCCAGCACCTGCCTTAGTTCCTCAGCCGGATGTACTGGGCCAAGACGTGCGGGATGCTGTACAGTTATTGACCAGATTAGTAGCCACCCAGGCTCAGCGATAGGGGGTTGGTGTTGACCAGGCAGACAGGGCCTGTAGTTCGAGGGTTAAGACCTTCCTTGGGTTAGGTCCTCCAGATTTCTCGGTGATAAAGCAAAATATGGACCCCCAGGATTTCATTGATGGTATACAGAGGATCTTGAGGGTTATGCATGCGGATGAGGTCGAGTCCGTGAAACTGGCTTCATATAGGCTTCGTGATATTACAGTACAGTGGTATCAGACTTGGGAGCTATCTAGGGGAGAGAATGCCCCTCCAGCGGTTTGGCGAGAGTTTTCAGATGCTTTTATTCACCATTATTTACCACCAGAGGTCTGACGAACCTGAGCAGACAGATTTTTGCGTATTGAGTAGGGCAGTATGAGCGTCTAGGAGTACTGTGTGTATTTTGATTCTATGGCTAGATATGCCCCAGCCATGGTGGCTGAGATAGAGGACAGAGTTCATCACTTTGTGACTGGTCTAGGGCCACATTTGATAGATGCCTGTATGACTGCCGCATTACAGCCAGGCATGGATATCTCCCGTATACAGGAATATGCACAGAATTTGGAGGACCGTAAGCGTCAGCGAAGTACAGACCCTGATCGGGGCCATGGCAAGAAGGCCAGATCTTTAGATATTAGGGGTAAGTCTAGGGGAGGACAGAGGCAGCAGTATCCCCGATATCCATTCCATTCAGCAGGGAGTGCATCTCCGCGGTTTTCAGGTCTGAGGTTTGATCGATTTTCTTATTCCGGAGCGGGCCAGAGTTCCAGGGTATCAGGCTCTCCATACCAACCAGAGTCAAGCTAGGCGAGGCCACCCTTGCCGTGGTCTGCTCAGTATGGTAGGCTACACGCTGGACAGTGTCGATTGGGGTTGGATAGTTGTTATGCTTGTGGTCAGTCAGGCCACAGGATAAGGAAGTGCCCAATTAGGGTTGGTACAGGTATGGTTCAGCCTACAGGGTTTGTGGCTAGCTCTTCTTCTACAGTGCGCCATTCAGGGAAATTTTTTCAGACGCCAGCAGGGCGAGGTAGAGGGAGGAGTGGAGCATCCAGCTCGAGTGGTCCTCAGTACCGCGTGTATGCATTGGCTGGTAGACAGGACCGCGAGACCTCTCCTGATGTTGTTACAGGTATATTATCAGTTTCCTCCCATGATATTTATGCACTGATTAATCCTGGTTCCACCTTATCATATGTTACACCATTTGTTGCTGGCAAATTTGGGATAGAGCCTGAGTCGATTAGACCGTTTGAGGTATCTACCCCAGTTAGGGATCCGGTTATAGCTAGGCGAGTATACCGGGGCTGTGTGGTTATAGTTTGTAATCGTCATACCCTAGCGGACCTGATTGAGTTAGATATGATTGATTTTGATGTTATTATAGGGATGGATTGGCTGGTTTCCTGTTATGCTAATGTTGATTGCAGAACAAAGATAGTTCGATTCAGTTTCTCGATGAGCCAGTTCTTGAGTCGAAGGGTAATGCCGATTCGCCGGAGGGTAGGTTTATTTCCTACCTTAAAGCAGAGAAAATGATCAGAAAATGGTATATTTTTCACCTAGTTTGGGTTCAGGATGTGCAAGCAGAGTCATCGACTCTTCAGTTTGTTCCTGTGGTTAATGAGTTTCCAGAAGTGTTTTCAGGTGAGCTTCCAGGCATTCCCTCAGAGAGAGAGAGAGAGAGATTGATTTTACTATCGATCTATTGCTAGACACTCAGCCAATATCTATTCCTCCATATAGGATAGCACCCGCGGAGTTGAAATAATTGAAGGGGCAGTTGAAAGATTTGCTCGAGAAGGGCTTTATTAGGCCTAGTACATCGTCGTGGGGAGTACCAGTGTTATTTGTAAGAAAGAAGGATGGCTCTTTGCGAATGTGTATTGATTATAGGCAATTAAATAAAGTAACTGTAAATAATAAGTATCCGCTCCCGAAGATCGATGATTTATTTGATCAGTTGCAAGGCGCCAATACTTCTCGAAGATAGACTTGAGGTTAGGATACCACCAGGTTAGGGTGAAGGAAGAGGTCATTCCGTACTAGATATGGCCACTATGAGTTCCGTGTTATGTCGTTCGAGCTAACTAATGCCCCAGCTGTATTCATGGATTTGACGAATCGTGTATTCAGACCCTTCCTAGATTTGTTCATGATTATGTTTATAGATGATATTCTGGTTTATTCGCCGTCAGAGGCTGATCATGCAGAGTATCTACGAGCTGTGCTTGGGATTCTTCGAAAAAGAGAACAATATGCCAAGTTTTCCAAGTGTGAGTTCTGGTTGAACTCTGTGGCTTTTATAGGTCACATTATTTCAGAGGAAAGCATTAGAGTAGATGCCCCAAAGATTGAGGCTGTGAAGAATTGGCCAAGGCCCATGACACCAATGGAGATACGCAGTTTCTTGGGCTTGGTAGGTTATTATAGAAGGTTTGTAGAATGATTTTTCTCTCTTTCAGCCCCATTGACTAAGTTGACTTAGAAATCAGCTAAGCTCCAATGGACAGACAGCTGAAGAAGCACGAGAAGAATTACCCAGCCCATGATCTTAAGCTAGCGGCAGTGATTCACGCTTTGAAAATATGGAGGCACAACTTATACGGTGTTCATGTTGACATCTATACTGATCATAAGAGTCTCCAGTATATCTTTAAGCAGAAGGACTTGAACTTGCGTCAGAGGCGATGGTTAGAGTGGTTGAAAGACTATGATGTCGATATTTTGTACCATCCCGGAAAAGCTAACGTAGTAGCCGATGCCCTCAGTCATAAATCTATGGATAGCTTGTCACATGTGCCGCCAGGAAGAAGAGAAATTATTCGTGAAGTTCATCGATTAGCTAGCCTCGGAGTTCGATTGATATATTCAGGTGATGTAGGAGTTATTGTTCAACACACAACAGTGTCCTCATTGGTAGTAGAAATAAAGGAACGATAGTATGAAGACCCTATCCTAGTTCATTATCGAGATACAGAACTTTAGAAAGAAAAGACACCCTTTGTGATTACAGGTGATGGAGTACTCAGGTATCGAGGTAGGTTATGTATTCCTAATGTTGCAGGACTCGGTCAGCAGGTTATGGGGGAGGCACATTACTCTTGTTATTCTATTCATCCAGGCTCAACAAAGATGTACCGTGATCTCAGGGAAGTTTATTGGTGGGATGGCATGAAAAGAGATATAGCTGAATTTGTTACCCAGTGTCTAAATTGTCAACAGGTCAAGATAGAGCACCAGAAGCCCGGAGGTCTATTACAGGCTATGGAGATTCCGTCATGGAAGTGGGAGGTAGTTAATATGGATGTTATTACAGGTTTGCCCCGTACTCCGCAGAAGTATGATTCCATATGAGTTGTAGTTGATAGGCTCACAAAGTCAGCCCGCTTTCTGCCTATCAGAACTACTTATGCAGCCGAGGATTATGCGAAGCTTTATCTCAAGGAAATTATACAACTTCATGGTGTTCCTACAACCATTATTTCAGATAGGGGAGCACGAGTTCACGGTAAATTCTCGGAAGTGTTTTCGGCGGGGATTGGGGACTCAGGTGAGTCTTAGCACTGCATTTCACCCACAGACAGATGGACAAGCGGAGCGTACTATACAGACCCTTGAGGATATTCTTAGAGCTTGTGTACTTTACTTCAAGGCAGATGGGATGATCATTTGCCTCTTATCGAGTTTGCATATAACAACAGTTACCATTTCAGTATTCAGATGGCTCTGTATGAGGCCTTATATGGGCACAGATATAGGTCGCCCGTTGGATGGTTTGATGTTAGGGAGAATCAGTTAGTAGGCCCAGACCTAATTCAGCAGGCAGTTGATAAAGTGAAAATGATCCGAGAAAGATTGCTAACAGCTCAGAGTCGACAGAAATCCTATGCGGATAATCGGCGACGCAAGCTAGAGTTTGAGATAGGCGATTGGGTTTTCCTGAAGGTATCACCTATGAAGGGAGTGATGAGGCTTGGCAAGAAGGGTAAGTTGAGCCCTCGATATATTGGGCCATATCAGATCATTCGTACTGTGGGTAAGGTGGCCTATGAGCTAGCATTGCCTTCTGAATTGGAGTCTGTACATCCAGTATTTCATGTATCTATGCTTCGTAAATGCATCGGAGATCCTTCAAGAGTTGTACCAGTAGATGATATCCAGGTGACCGAGCGGTTATCATACGAAGAAGTTCCAGTGGCTATATTGGACAAACAGGTTCGTCGACTGCGGACCAAGGATGTAGCTTTCGTTTAAGTCTTGTGGAGGAATAAGAATGTTGAGGAAGTGACCTGGGAAGCGGAAGAAGCGATGAAGATTAAATACCCACATTTGTTCCCAACAGTACAGGAGGTGCAGTCTGAGGCATCATCTCCTTGTGTGAGGCCCTAGTATTGTATGTTATAGTATGTGGCCCTGTGTGGCATTATTTTAGGTTACTGTATGCAGGACGGATTGGTATAAGTATAGGGAAACTCTGCCAAAATTTTTATACCCCATGATTGTTCGAACATTCGAGGATGAATTCCGTGGAATAGAGACCCGAGCCCGAGTTTTGGAGATAGAAAGTGTCTTACCCCGTGTATAAAGGTACCAGCAGGTATTCCTGACAATTTATAGGATCAGAAGTTGAGCGAATCGAATCGACACGACCTGAGCTGAATTTGAGAAAATCTGCAGACACAGTCATCGTCGACGGGTCATTGACATGTCAACGGACCGTTGTTGTACGGCATCTACAGGATTTCGCAGCCTTGCATCTGCAGGCGCAGATCGACGGAGCAAGTCGTCGGACCGTCGATACGTCGATAAGTCGTCAACCCGCTCGTCGAACCGCACCGCTGTAGCTTTTATTTCCAGGTATAAATATATGACCCACGACTTTATTTCTCATTATCCTCCATTCCAAATCAGAAAACCCTAGTATTTTCTCTCCCAACATTTTCCATCATCATTAGTGGATATTTGGTAAGATCCGAGCCCCGTAAACACATGCTTGTGAAGAAGAAGGTTGTTTCTAGGGTTTCTTCAAGGTTGTGAAGCTTAGGACGTTGGAGTTGAAGTGATTCTTGGAATCTTAGACCCCTCAAGTTACGTAAATGATTTCTACCCTTGTATTTGAGTTTATTATTAAGAGTTTTAGTGATTTTAAGTAGAAAGAGGATACTTATGGAAGTGGTAAGTTGATGAAGGGTAATATAGTGATTTGGGGTTATTTTAAGAGATGATTGGAAATGGATTGAAGTACATTTTAATATATTCATGTGTTGTCATTGTGTTGTGGGTATTATGGTTGATGTTAGATTGAATGGGAAGTCGAAGGGTTGTTGAGCTTACAAGGGAAATGTTGTCCATAATTCGTTAAGCTCTATATGTATTTAAAGAGGGTTAGTAAGCGAGGCAAATGGTCTAATTAAAGCCTATGTTATCTTAATTGTAGACTTGCAAGTTCGAGAGGTAGAAGTTGGATGATTGGATATACTTTAAGGTATGTTAAGGCTATCCTTTCTTTCCTTTGGCATGATCCTTTGATACGAGCCAACAAGCGAGTAAGCGAGCTTCCATATTACTCTACTCTTAGAAGCATTAGAAGTACTTCAGTCTTTGATGTTCATGTACCTCGCTTATGAGTGTTCCTTCTGTTCATAGGTCCAGTCTTATGTAGTCAGTTCTATGTATACAGTTTACTCATGCATTACATTCATTATATATTTATCTACATTGGCCCATGACCAGAAGGCGCTATATACGCGAATATTAGATATATGTCGAGTATGAGAAGAGTGATAGGCATTATACACACGTTACCACCATGATGATGATATGTGAATCAGGCTGCACGTACCGCAGTGATGTATATGATGATGGCCGCAGAGAGGCCGCTATGATATGAGAAGAGCGACAGGCATTATACACGCACATATATCGGGCGTTATACACGCACACATATATATATATATATATATATATATATATATATATATATATATATATATATATATATATAGGCATGAGCATGCACATTATGCGCCTACGGAGGCATTGTAAGTTACACGGTTATACATATACATGCGGATACTAGTTCATACAAGTACATGCGGATAGTTATTTCGACTTATGAGTTCGGATCCTATTCATGATTCTTATATATATATATATATATATATATATATATATATATATGTTGTTCTTATGCCTTTCGTACTAAGTACATTATTCGTACCGACTCCCGTTGCTCGGGGGGGTGCGTTCATGCCCCGCGGTATAGGTAGACGAATGAGTGGTCGACTTAGTAGGACTTTTATCTAGCAGCGATCAGTGCACTCCATTTGATTCAGAGTTGCAGTCTATTTTGGTATGCCATTCTTTTGAGACGTGTATAGATGGGTATGACGGGGCCCTGTCCCGTCCTTTCTATAGCTTTTATTCCTATAGAGGTCTGTAGACAGTTGTATGTATTAGTCAGATGATGTAGCCTTATCGGTTTCTATTCTTTTGTGTACAGTATATGTAGCAGCCTAACTGGTTTTACCGTTCTTTCAGCATGTTTATGTATATACATGTTATATCCCGTGTTTTCGTATACTTGGAAAATTTGGACATAAGTGTGATTTGTAAAGAATAAGGTCATATGTTGATTGGGATTAGGATATGTGTGTGTTGTTCATGAAAAATATTAGTGTGGAAATCCGGAGGAAGGCCAAGGGCAAAATTGGAATCTTGGAAACTTGTTTCGGGGTATAGAATAAGATTCTTAGCCAATTGGGCTCAAAAAAAAAAATGAAACAAAGGCCCAATAGAGAGAAGTGGCCGGCCAAGGTATGCCATGGCCCAAGCCCATGAATTTTTCCATGTGACAAATTATTTAAGTGGATTAAGTTTCATGAAACTTCAAGAAAAAACAAAGAAAAAATCAAGAAGAAAAAAAGAGAAGGAGCTCACGGCTCCATGGAGAAAAAGAGAGAGAAAAAGGAAAAAATTCTTGGAGCCTTGTTCTTGATGCAAAAATCTTGTTCTCTTTGAATTTATAACAAGTTCAAGGCGCTCTTCGATGTGGCATAATTGGTTTGGAGGAAGAACTCCGTTTGCGGAAGGTTGAAATTTCAAGAAAAGGTAAGATTTCCATGTCTTATGTTATGGAATAAGTGTATATGTTATGAGGATTGAATTTGGAAAATAAACATGGAGTTGTGATGTGTATGTGCTTAGCCGTGTGTGTGTGTGAGTGTATCTAGCCGTGCATGTGCATGGTTGGGTATGGAGGATGTGTTGAATTTTATGTTATATTTTAGTTGTGATTATGATGAAATCTATGTTAGAAATGAAAGTTGAATAAATTAGTGGAAGTTGGAAAACATGAGGTGTGGCCGTGTGGTGTAGGAAAGCAAAATGGAAATGGATTAATTTTCGTTTAGTTGTTAGTTATGTTGTGGTGATGTTTGCGATGAAACGAAAGGTTTAATAGATCAAGTTGGTGTTGAAGTTGGTCGTATGTTGTCATGAGAAATTTATGTGAATTTATATAGTTTTTATATAATGATGAAAGTAAGATTTTAGATGTGAATTATGATTATGGATGATGAAATTGGAAGATGGAAATATGTTATGAATATTTATGTTGAGAATTGGACGTTTTGGACGAGTTATGGTTTCGGTGGAGAATTTGTGTATTTTGTGAATAATATGTGAAATCATATGAAATGTCTCCAAATGATGTTGGGATGATCTTGGTAAGTAAATGAGTATGTAAACATTAATATTGATTTGAAATGTGAAATTAGTTGCAAGATGTAAACTATACGAAAAGAAGACTATTTGTGTTAGTTTGCGATCCTTGTTGTGGATTGATGTTGTTGTTGGGTTGTTGTTGATCGTTTTGAGCCGAGTTGAATCTCGGGGGTGGCTTATGTGTAGGGGAGGTGCCGCCAAATTTTTATAGAACAATATTGGCTAAGATTGGAAATTATGAGTCTCATGAATAGTAATTTGGTAAGGATGACCATTTGCAGATTTTTGACGAAACGGGATTGGAGATTAAGCGAGCATAAGACGTCCGTAAGGTATGTAACGCTTACCTATCCTCCATATGGCATGTCCTAGACCTATTAGGCTGAAAACGGAACCTCGGGACTAATTCTGCTCCTAGAAATCTGAGTTTGCTTTTGGTTACTATTCATTCAGCGCGATTGAATCAAAATGCTTGCCTTTGGATATAAGAACGCATAAACCTTTGTATCTTTCGTAAATGAACCCAAATGGCTCCGAAACTTTCTATAGACAACTTTATGGAGCCTAATGTTTGTAAATTGTGTTCGCCGCCTCGGCCTGACCCGAGGTGGGCCCGCAAGTCCCGAGACTTCCCTTATTTGGTTTGTCCGACTCAGTTTTCGTACGATGTGAAAAGAAAGCGTCTGCTTATGACCCTAAGGTCCGTTTGGAATATCTTATTATGTTATTTGAACGCTCATCCCTATGAGCGCTACCATATTTTCCGAGAATAACTTACGATATGTTTTTCGAAAAATTGATACTAAAAGTTCGCAACCTTTGTACACTAATTTCCGATTTATTCGATACTCGCCTTGAGTTTTATGATACTAATGTATATCGTATATCTATATATGGAATTATGTGTTGAGTCTGGAAATTTACTTTTGATATGCATATGGTTTCTGCACTACTCCGCTCGTGCCATTTATTATGGTTTCGTTCGCCGGAGCCGGTTTTGTGATCGTGCGCCCTATGACATATTCGGCGGTATGATGTGTTACGGTTTCGAGACCTCGCCATAGGGCCGGTTACCGTCTATGGTGTTATGATGTGATATGGCTTCGTTATGTTTGATGATGTGATGTGTGTGACATTATGATACGTTCGGAGTCGTGCGGGATTTGAAAACTTCGGAGTATGATGTGTTGTGGCACCGGCGTCGGGGGTGACCACGTTCCGAGCCTTATGCATGACTTTGCATTTTGTATATCCGCGTTCCGCACAGGTTTTGATGCACCCATTGCTTTTGTATTTGTTTCTATATCCTCCGACTCCGACGTTATGATTTGGATTACCGTACCTTGCTTTACATACTCGGTACTTTTTCCGTCTTGCGACCCTTTCCGAGTGGCTGCGTTTCATGCCGCGCGGTACGGGCGCTCGGTTGGGTGATTCCCGGTTTAGGCTACCGTTTTGCTACTTTGGGTGCTCTCTCGGTCCGGAGCCCACGTTTGGTATATATGCTCTGCTTGGGATATTCTGTATATTTGCTACTATTTGGGTACGGCGGGGCCCTGTCCCGTCATATGTTCGTATGTCTGTTTTGTTTGTAGAGGCCTGTAGTCATGCTTGTAGGCGTGGGTCCGGTTGGTTGTGTGTGGGTTCGGTTCGTCTGTATATGATTTCGATTTGCGTCCTTAAGCGGCCCCGTATGCTACTATGGCCGATGTGGCCCATCATTTGCATGAGTGTGTCTGGGCGATGTACATTCCGCCAACTTTGATTCTGATGTGATGTCTGACACGGGTGCCCGCTCAGGACCGCATTTGTACGATATTTGCTTTCGACTATCAGTGTGAATAATGTCTGTTAAATCCGATCGCGCGGTACTCTGACGATTTGGTTCGTAAGTCTGTTTGGGGTGCCTAGGTAGGGCACCGATCCACGGCTACCTGGTGGAGTCGTGACAAAAATGTATCGAGAGCGATGCACATCGGAATGTCTACGTGCCGTGTCTCGTAGAGTCTTGTTTATCGGTGAGTTGTGCACCACATCTATAAACAGAGGCTACGGACATTTAGGATGTTACCTTTCTTTGAATCTTAGATCGTGCGATAGAGCCAAACCACCGAAATGAATTCCTTTCGCCGACTTTTTGATTTCGAATTTGGGGAACGGTATCGACGTAAGATAGTGTCTGATGATGTCGGAAGCCACGCCGTACGCAGTAAGCAATGGTATGAAGGACGAATGCGGGTAAGGAATTTGAAGCACGATTGTAACGTAAAGTTGAAAATTGAAAGAAAGGAAAAGCGATGTCTTAATGGTTCGAAATAATGGTGAATGAAACGTTTTCATTGTCAGTGGCAATTAAGGAGACTAGGATGAAAAGGAATGATATGTATGTGAACGGGAGTGAATTGATAATTGTATAGTTAGAAATATGAACCAATTTCTTTAATAGCTTGAGAAGAATAATAATAGCTTGCTCTACAACACTTGTACCATTTACTCTTGGTGTCACTCGAACTTCGGTACCCTTTTCTCAATTATTGCCTTAAATACCGTGACTTCGGTTGTTGGGATCACGTGTCCACCGATATAATCATATTGAACATCCTACACCTTCATACATACATATATATAATTACTATCCACTAGTCCACAAAATACGTCCAAACGTCGTTCAAGCCTATCTAGTTTTAGGGCTATGACACACTTTCTATCTCTTTTCGGACTAATCCACCTCGTACGCGTCCTCTTAAAGTCTCCATCATCCATATATTCTTGTTTTCCTTAGGTTACTCTTAGCGCTCATTTCGTCCCTTGCATCTTAATTTGCGGAGCTTTTGGTTCACTTCCCGGGTGGTCACCATCATAGAATTGCTCTCGTACGAGCACGCTTAACTTCGAAACTTCCTGGGGAATTCGGTGTCCTAGTGCCGATACTTTACGTCCGCTTCCTCACATGGCCTTTACTACTCGATGCGAGGCCAATCAAAACTTTATAACTTTCGAGACATTTTCATAATACGTCTTTCTTTGAAATTACTATTTTGCCCTTTTAGTTCCGAATGTTCACCTTTCACTTGTGTGCATAACCACTTCTTATCACGGGCCTCCAGGTTCCTCGAGGTAGTGATCGCGCGCCTCGTCATCGCGCCAAATCCATAACCCAACTCGAAAACATCGCATCTCGTTTATTTCCCGTTTATCTGATTTCTTTTCACGCTTCTTTCTCTTAGACATGCCCGTTACGGTAGTGGCCTTCTTTATTATCTTCACTATTCGCATCCGCACACAAAGCAGCTTATTAGCAATACCTTGCAGGCGTTTACATATGTATACGACTCATCCTTGCAACGATACGTCGAGCCTCCCCAAACCTTCGGGTACAGAACAGAACATCAATACTTGTCCTTGTAACTTTCCATATCACTTCTCACTTTCTTTCGTCGTAGGTATATGCTTCCAGGATAGGAGATTCCATTTTCCTAGGACTTGGCTCTATCGCACGATCATAGGACAAAGAAGGTCAATGGGGCCTCCCAAATGCCCCGCGTTCCTCCGTTTATAAACGTGGCTTCGCTCACACCCATAAACAAAGACTCTACCGACACGACTTTGCAGACAACCCTTGGACCGACCTCGCTCGATACCACTTTGTCACACCGAACTTTGCTGGGTGTGATGGGCACCAACCCGTGTACGGGCCAGCGAACCGTAACTCTTATTACACATATGGACTCTTGGATTCTTAAGACAAAATGAAAAGTAAAATACATAGCAATTTTTTTTTCAAAATCTTTTATTAATTTCTTAAAATACAGTTGAAAAATATGAGGGAGTAAAAACATAATGTAAAACACGTCAACCCGGAAGAAAACTCTTTTTAAAGAGTGACACCTTAGACCCGACTTTCTGTCTGCCAAATCTCTCATTTAATGGATATCATAGCACGTGTGCGCTGACTCGCTCCATCCGGAGGCAAACGGAGCTCGCCCCGACTTATTTGGAAAACATCTCTTACAGCATGCTAACTTTGCTTCATTAGGTGCATTTTCTTGCATGTGGCTTTTATTTGAGAAGAAGAGGGGTAGTCTGAAACAATATCTGGCTCCTGCAAGGAGGCATGAATGATAACATAGTAAGAAATATATACACGGAACAATAACATAGGAACAGGAGACATGTCATGTCAAAGGCTGTGCCACAGCCACCTGGGGATAGAAAGGATCTTTGTGGAGAACCACCATTCCTCCTCATGGATAACAGATAACCCGTGCATACGAGTTTCGGTACGGGATGCCATGCATGCTTACTTGGTCATATCAGTCATAGTGCCGCACGAGGCAAGCTGGCCCACATCAGCCGGAATCTCCAGGCCCGCCCATAATCCGCGTCCGGCATCCCGCGTCCGGGATGGTAAGCAGTGACTGTGGCAATGAAACATATGTTCCTTCCCAATTTCCAAGTATTCAAGTATCCCATCCCCCAACCCATGTTCATGTTTAGCATGCAAGAGAGCCCAAGGAAATCATGTATTTATCGGAGTGACGTAAGGTCTAAACTCCGATCGCATTATGGGATAATCATGGTCGCTTTGTCTCACCTTGAAGGAACGATAATCATAAGGCGAGACTATCAACATAGAACATATCATAGCATATCGGGTCATAGAAATAGCATATCTGACATCATCAGTGTCATCGTAGAATCATAGTTGTCATAGAATCATAGTCATCATAGAACCATAGCCATCATAGTCATCATAGTCCCCATAGAATCATAGTCCCCATAGAATCATAGTCCCCACGGTATAGGTGTTCTACTAGAAGATTTATGTTTGAGAGCATTGGTGTCCTAGGCATGCCAGTTTATCAGCAACTTTATTCCCTTCTCTATATACATGTTTAAGGATAAAACCATTTGACTCCATGCCTTTTTTGAGTTCCATAACTTTATTATGAATGTTCCAGGGAATGAGATTAGCTCCATTGACACATTCAACCAAAAGCTTGGAGTCGCTTTCAGCTTTAATGTACTGGTAGTTATTTTCCAAGCACCATCTGATACCATATAGAAGGGAGACTGCCTCAGCCCAATTGCTAGTGCCTTCCTTTAAATTCATAGTAAATGTGCCATCACTAAGTGACCTTTGTAGTCTCTAATAACACCTCCTCCAGAACAGTTCCCTTATTTACAACTTCCATATGAATTAAGTTTGACGAAACTAATGGAAAGTTTCAACCATTTTACTAATATATTCTTCTGGAAAGTGATGTTATTATCCCAAAGCTTCATAATGCCTTCCATGTTGTGTTGAGCATTTATATTACCAAACTGTTGCTGAAGTAGAACAACAGTTGTAGATGATATACTGCTAAAAGTTCTATTCAAATTGCTCCTCTCATTACCATATTTGGTGCCACACCTTGCTTTCTAGATCTCCCAAACAACTATGATAGGTAAGCAGTCCTTCATCATGTTAGTCACAGGATTATGAGCTTTAAATCTCCACTAATTAATCAGTATTTGCCTGAAGTTGCTGGAAGCTATAGGAATTCCCACAATACCTCCTATTCTACACCAAATCTTCTGTGCAAATTCCCCTTCATAGAAGATATGATCAACAGTTTCAATCTTGGGTAATGTACAACAGGTGCATATAGAAGGTAAAGAAATACCTAGTCTGACAATTCTAGTATCAGTAGGGATCTTATCCTTCAATGCTCTCCAAAGGATAAAACTTATTTTAAATGTCACTTTCTTATGCCAAGTTTGGGAGTCTATCTAGGATTTGTTCTGTTTTTGCCCGAGTAACTGCCAAGCAGAGGCAATAGAGAATTTGCCTTTAGTGTCAGCCGTCCAGATGGGATTATCAGGTTCCTCAGAATCCAGCACAATGTTCAAGTTATAAATAGCAGTTAAAACATGAGAGGGCAACTTCAAGTCCCATCCCCACCATTTCCATTGACCATCTATGAGAACTTCATTGAGCTTCAACCTCCTAGGAACACATTCAGTGGGCAAGTGATTACATAAAGCTCCTAATGTAGACCAGTTGTCATACCACAAATCTACTTTACCTTTGCCAATTTTCCAAACTATATGATTGTCAACCCAGTTCCTGATTTTACACATTGCATTCCAGGATTGAGACTATCCAGAGTACCGCTTTTTAACTAAGGGATGGAATCTAAAACAATACTTGATCATGATGAAGTTCTTCCAAAGCCAATTCCCTTTTCTTAGCTTCCACCATTGCTTTGCCATAAAAGAATTACAAATGTCACCCAATTTTCTGAATTTAACTCCACCTTCTTCATATGGATTAGTTAATCTTTCCCATGAAGCCCAGTGATAGTTCCTTTTTTTAGTCCTCAAAAGAATATGGCCATCATCTTCTCAATTTGTTCAATGATTCCTTTGGGAGGATGTATGGCAGCTAAAAGATGCACTAGCATGGCTAGGAGCACATACCTGATTAGAATAGCTCTACCACCCGTAGACAAGAGTTTAGATTGCCAACCAGAAATCCTGCTCAGAATATTACTAATCAGATATGAAAAAATGGCAATGTTCTTCCTTCCTAAATATAGTGGACATCTTAAGTATTTGATAGGCAATTCCTTGTGCTTCATTCCTGCTATGCCTTGAATTCTTGCAATTTCCTCCTCTTGGGTTTTGGGAGCAAGGATGATGCAAGATTTTTGTTTGTTGATTTGTTGTCCAGAGATCTTCTCAGAGTCTCTTAGAGTCTCCATAAGAAGTTCTAAAGTGTCACTATCTCCTCCTGAAAATAGAATAATGTCATTAGCCAAAGCTAGATGGTTAATTAAAGGTCCATTCTTGTTCATATAGAAATTATTAAAAGCGGACTTATTATTTAAACTGTTAAGTTTCAAAGAAAGATATTCAACAGATATAGCAAAAAGAGAAGGAGATATAGGATCTCTTTGTCTCAGGCCTCTCTCTGATTTGAAAAAAGCTTGTCTAGTGCCATTGATTGAGAGAGAGTACCAATTGCTAGAGATATGTCTAAAAATCATGTCAATCCAAACCTCATTAAAGCCCATATTTCTCATCAGAATGCACAGATAGGGCCACGATACTCTATCATAAGCTTTGGCCATATCCAATTTGAAGGCAACATTACCCTGATCATTAGGCTTAGTTATATCTTGGATAATCTCTTGGGCAAGTAAAATGTTATAAGTGATAGATCTACCTTTAATGAAACCACTTTGATTTTCACTAATAACCTTTGGAAGAATTTTAGACAGTCTAGAGTTTAACGATTTTTAGCTAAGATTTTACTAATAACCTTTGGATAAACTAATAGGCCTAATATCATTGAATTTTTGGGGAAAAGGGACTTTGGGAAGCATAACAATGCAGGTGTGAGTAATATATTTAGGAAGATTGGCCCCACAAAAGAAAGCAATCAGGGCCTGGAAGATGCCCAGGTGAATAGTATCCCAACACGATTGATAGAATTTAGCAGTGAAACCATCAGGTCTTGGTGAGCTATCAGTATCCGTGGTGAATAAACAATTTTTGATCTCCTCATGAGTGGGGAATTCTGTAAGCTCACTGTTATCCTAATTAGAAATAATAGGATTAACACTATCATTATTCAGACAGACTCAGAGATGGTGCAGGAAATTCTATCTAAGGGTTGCAAACCACCGTGGCGTATAGCTAATAATGACAAAACAAAATTTCCTTATTTGAGGATCAAAACTAGGAATTGATGATAAGGATGAATAGATGCAAAAAGAAAGGAAAAACACCAAAACAACATAGGTCTGAATGCCAAAAATAGAAATACACATCAGGTTGCAACACATAACTTAGGAAATCAACAACATGAAAATATATATGATTTTTGGAAGAATCAAACACAAAGTTAACAACTTCACAAGAGCACAGGACAACAAGATCTACATCATCGAAGGGCCATCTTGCCAATATGTAACAACGGGAATAGATACAAGAGCAGATCGGGGTTGAAGAAGTTGTACTTACCAGATTTGGATGGAGAAGCTCAACAAAGTTTCAATGCAGAGCGATGGAGCATGTTTCATCTGGATATATCAAGAGATCCACCATGCAGATATTTACACAAGCACAACAAGAGGAAAACAATGAAAGATTTGGAAAAGCATACAAAATCAACCAATAGATAGAGAAAGAAATGAACGAATCGAGGATAATAAATCTGTAGTGGTTCTATTTTTTTTTTATTCATATTTGCACTTGGCTCATTTGAAAAGAAAAGTGTCCCGGGGAAGTACGGTTGTCAGTCGTACCGGAAAAAAGAAAGAAATATACCCCTACGTGGATGATACTCTAAATGGATATTATTTTAGAGTTGCCATCTAATTTTTAGAAAATTAGGAAAACCAGTTCGAAAGGGATTCATTTAAAACGGTCAAATTTTAAAAGAATCCTAATCTAACCAAAGTTCAGGTAAGGGTTCTGGTGATCCCCTGGGGAAGGTGTTAGGCACCCCAGTATTAAGGATCCGTAAAATACGGTTGACTTACGGGTTCTAATAGTGTATTTTTTGCAAATATAAACTGTTTGTGGTAAAACTGTTTTTTATCTACATTTTCGCAAATAAAAGTTAGTCATTCATGCAAAATATCACATTTTTCAAGAAATGAAAATGGTAGAGTTTTTTCCAAAATTGGGCATTGGGTTTCGGACTAGAACACCTAGGTTAACTCCCGAAGGCCTTTAACCTAAGTAGAACACCACGTAAACCCACCCGTTTTAAGTTTTTAGGTTTTAAAAGATTTTAAAGTGTAGAAAAATTATTTTTTAGGCGTGTTAATTTAGCATTTTTTTTAAGTCCAATTTTAGTCTTTTTCTATTTTATAGTCCAAGTCTTTAAACAGTCCAAAATAGTCCAAGAGAATCTAAATCAATCCAGTGCAGGTCAATAGTCCACAGGTTTCAAAAATGTTCCAATTTGTCCCAAATTTTTTAAAATTGATCTTTTTCAGTCTAATTTATACTTAATCTGTAACGACCCGTCCGATCGTTATTTAATATTTCGCGAACCCATGCCCCATCTAGGTTGAGGGTCGTAAAGAATAAGGTCAATGATGTGTTTTAAGGGTTAAGAGTGGGAAAAATCAATTTTGGAAAGAATTAGAAATTGCGGGCTAGGGAAAGGAAGTGGACCGCTATAGCGGTAAGTGGACCGCCATAGAGGTGCCGCTATAGCGGCATACCGACCGCTGCAGCGGTCCACGCGGAGCAGTGGCCCCTTTTGTGTTAGCAATTCATGGAGATTCAATTAGTTGTTTGTCAACAAGGTAGGTTATGGTTTACTTGAGTTAGATTTTGATTAGCGAATCGTACATACTTGTAGAGTTAATGGAAGACTGCATGATTAGGTCTTCGGACATGGAGTTTTGATGGACATACTCTTTAATGTGACTAAAATATTGTGTAAATGATAGCTAGGGTAATAATGAGTTATTATTAATAGAAAGTGTTGTTATCACTGAGGGGTACTTCGTATTTAATTTATGCAACCCTAGAAGTGGGTGATTTCCATCTTTATACCCGATTGTGTTAAATATTCACATGGTTGTTTTCCTTGGAAACAAGAGATTTGTATTGAAAGAACTATATTGAGTTGGATTGGCACTACACCATCAAGGGCAGGATTTATGATTGGTTTGATATATCTATATATATTGCATCGTTGCATTGTATTGCATGGTTTATGAGGAAATACATGTAGCAGGCAAGGCTGAGTGTGGGCATTGTGTTACCTGGTCTTGTGGCCGTTGAGTTGAATACGTGGAATATGTATAGGATTTGGATCCGCGTCCGAGGTTCGTTCCAGAGCTGAGGTTTGTGCTCGGGTCCGAGGAGTATTCCGGAACGAGTGGTACATGGACACCATGGGTCCCCTGCAGGTCATGACTACTGAGCAATGACATCAGATAGCATGTATGTACAGTGTGTGTTGGGCCCTTGCATAGCATTTTGCATTTACTACATCTCATATTTCTATGATACACATGTGTGTACTACTGTCGTTGATATTGCATATTCATCTCTATGTTTTCGTTGACAGTCTGGGTGAAGAGGGGACTAATATAAGATAAGTATAGTACGGATTGTCAGATAATGGCCCATTTCCCTAGGTGAATCCTGTTGTAGTAAGTAATTTGTGTAGGTGAACTTTACGAACATAAAGTGTAGAAGCTAGAGTATACGATGAGCGTGGAGACAGGAGTGGATAGGTTGGATGGAAGGGAGGGAACGATTGTGAGTAAGTAGAATGCCCGTAATTCTTGGAAATAAAATAAGTGAACAGCGAGAGTGGAAGGCAAGTTATGAGGATGTAATAACCTTTATTTAGAATTTTGAGTTTCATTGACTTATCTGCTTATCTTATTGACTTTATATTGTATTGCGTGAACTAATCTTAGTCTACCTATGATGCTTACCAGTACGTGTGGTGTACTGATACTACTCTTGCTATGCCCTTTCTGGGTGTGGATGTGTTGCAGGTCTTAATTGAAGTTTCACCGTGGGGATTTTCTTGACATTCTCCTACAACCTCGCTTATCTCACTCCCGACGGAGGCTGTGTCATTTATTTTGTCTTCCTGTACTATAGGAGCTCTTGTACTTGTCTAAACTAGATCCCGGGAAATTTCTTTTCCGATTTATTGTATTTGAAACAGTCTGTACAAAGTTTTTACTTTAATTCTATAATTTTTAAAGATGGTTGTCGTAACATTTTTAAATGCTAGGTTGGTAAGGGTTCGCCTACTAGGTTAGTAATATGGTAGGTGCCCAAACCACCCGTGGGTTGGGTCGTGACATAATCAGTCCGTCCTTTATTTTAAAATCGTGAGTTATTTTTAAATTTTTTCAAAATAAATTTTGTACAATATAGAAAATTGAATTTTTACGTCTTTAAATGGGGACAATTCTAAAGGTTCCAATTTATAAATAAATACACAAGTAAAATTGAAATTGCATAAAATAAGGATGAGTAATAAGGCCGACCAAGCCCAACAGAAGAATATAAATGCAATGTCCTCGCGATCCAAGCGTGTGCTCCATTTTTTTGCTCCAAGGTTGGTAGACTCGATCTAAAGTGTTAGTGGGCCTCGTTGAGACCCACCAACGGGTTGGATGGATAAAGTGTGCAAAAAGGGTATGAATGACATTAGAATACATCCATGAATTAAACTAAGTGCAAGAATTAAATTATTACAAAGCTAAAAATTGAATTACAACATCATTGGGCCAAGCCCTTATAATAATGAATCGCATATGCATAATTTAGACAAATAAAGAGGACTCAAGTTTCAGAGACACGTATAACTGGCCCAATCACAAGCAACAGGCCCAAGCCATTCTCTTTTCTCAAAATCTTTTCTAAGTACCAAACTATGATATACACGTTATACCCCTAATATACCTCATATGGAGAGCAAAACCCTTTAAAGGGCATGCCTTCCATATAGACTAATATATACTAGGTATTCAACAGCTATCAACCTTCAAGCACCCTACTTATATCACACAGAAAAAGCTCAAGTATACCATGACTCCAAACTTAAAGGTTTTAGCTGCTAATTAGGACTAACAAACAATCACAAAGTTTACTACAATTCACAGTTTCAAGGCCAGTCTCCAACATGTTCAAAACAAGAGTTTCATGGAGTAATTCATCTAAGCACAAAAGGGAAAACCAAGTAGTCTCAAGCAAACAAGCTACACATGAACCAAGTTCAAAAGCATTTTTCAGAGGTGTTAATGCAGAGGAGTAGCATAGAGATGCATTATCACATTAACTATGTTTGCAAATTTAAATAAGAAGTGAAACAACACCAGTTTACTCTCAATGTGATTTTAGCTTTTAGACTTTCCAAAATGAGCACTCAACGTGCTTTAAAAGACATTTATGCAAACAAGTCCAAACCGAATCCCAAAGCCAAAATCCCAAGTTGCATTTTTATAGAATGTAAAGAGGTTGGCAAAAAGTCTTAAAATGATTTAGATGGGTTTCCCAAACATAAGCTAAGGCAAATCCCAAGAGAATTAACAATGCCAATTCTGTGAGGTATTCAAAACCTTAATAACTAGGTGATATCAAACAACCACATAGCAAGTTCAATTTGGGTCTAACTAGGATCAAAATGTCTTATGAGTTCTTATCCTAAGTCAAAAGTCAAATCCAAAGTATAACTAAGTCTAAATGATTAGAACACAAGCTCAAGTATGTTAAAATGGGCAATGATCTGGACAAGGTTTCAGATCTATCAAACAAACAAAGCAAAGCCACTGTCAAGAAATCTCACAAACAACAGTTTCATATACATAAAACAAGATAAGAGTCCAAATGATAGGGGGAAAACAATAGCAAAGAGAAGAGATGAGATAAGGGAGTGTCAGCTAAGCCAAAGAAATAAGCAAGGAAAGGGTATGAATACCAAACTATTTTCCAGTTTCAAGAAATCCAAGCACATAAGGTAAGGTAAGAGGATCAAGTTGACAGGAGTGTGTTTTTAGAGCTATTCCTAGATTAAACTAATGTCAAGTTCATTTTTTAATCTTTCACTACCAAAACAAGATATCACAGAGCATTCATAAGTGTAGAAATCTATGTCAACCTAGTTTTTTAACCTATCACATGATTAAAATTCTCAAATGATACAAGCAGTAGGTTTTGATAACTCCAGATTCCCCAGTTTTATCGGTGAAGGCCAAAACAAGTTCAAGTTCAGAATTTTTCCAAGCAAAGGTTCAACTGCAAATCACAAAGTGTCTCTAACAACATTAGGTCTTATAGGGACATTGGTTAAAATCTTCAAATGATAGTCTAACTCAGTTTTACTCCCAGAATCTCACAGATGAGCCAGAGGTACAAAATAGAGATCAAGTAGGTACATATAGTAATTAGAACTAGTTATAACCAAAAGGAAATTTTAAACAGAGGCACTAGCAGTTCAGGGAATCCAAAGTGAGACTAAAAAGGAGCATGATACTATTCCTAGGTGCAATACATTATGCATAGTTCAGTTTAAATCAAGCAAACAGGGGCAACATAACATAAGAGACAATCTCAAATTTCTCATATGGACAACAAAGGGTGGGGAATCACAGAACAAGTACCACACTTAGTCTTTTTACACAGTTTCAATCTTCTTTTAGACTCTTTGCTTAGCTTTAGATGACCACATCAAATCAGAAATTTAGCAAACTATGATCAAAAACCAATATGGATACACAAGTCCCAAAAGGCAAATCACATATATGTTACAACCAAATGACTAACATGACACAAGATAGTGATTTAGAACTCATAAGCAAGACCAAACCATCAATTCATTAGCCAATTCCCAGTTCCTCTTATTCCAGTTTTAAAATAAGAAAACAAGTCCTTTACATTTCCCACCTCCTATCCCTTCTAACTGTCACCAGAAACAAGATCAACAAATACACAATGGGTTCAAAACAATTAAAATCTTCAGAGATTAGCAAGGCAACCTACAACTCTTTGAGTCCTTAGTTTAAACAAGCACCCAACCCAAACAAGCTCAAAATTCACTAAACCAATTCAAGAAAGATCATTTTTCACATTTTTGAGTAACTTAGCTAGCCTAGCACACATAGACAAGTAAGATAGGATCCATTATCTCAAATTCAATAGCTTATTCTAAGTTGCATTGCAACATTTTAGCAAAAGGCCACACAGAAATAGTTTTGACACGTAAAAGCAAGCTCCATTTAGTTTTGAAATTCTAGATTCAAGAAGACAAATAAATTTCAAGTTACAAGGAAGCACATAACCATAGTTCATCACTCCAAGATAAAAGACAGGTTCATCTATACAGCTTTTAATCCTTAAAGTCCATATTTGGTTAATGACAGTCTCAATTTTCAAGTAATAAGTCTAGGAAGGTGTTACTATGAGTTGGAGTAAATAGTAACACTCAGAGGCAAGTTCTTATCCTAAATGCACCATCATGACCCTACATAACACTTAAATGAACACTGCATGGTCAAGAAAGCAAACTGTAAACAAGTTTTCCATATCAAGTCACATATCTCAAAATGTTCCACAGAATTGTGTCAGTCCACAAAGAATTCAAAGATAAGAACTCACATAGGGTTGATGATCCTATTTTAAGGTCTTTGGATGAACACGTAGCAAGTTATGTAATTACAAAATGATTAGGTTCAAATTTTAGACTATTCATAAGTGAAGAGAGATTAAACTAAGACTTTATAAGGTTCTTCCTATTTTAGAGCTATTTCTCTATTCTCAGATGCCTAGTCATGCAAATTCAAGTAAGGCAAGCTGTTTTTTTAGGCAAATAGTTAGCTAAATGATCTAGGTAAGAACTTGGTTATAAAAGGAACGGAGTTACACACTTAAGATGTACAAAGGAAGATGAAATCAACTTTTATAAATTCTGAAATTTCACAACAAATATAACACTAACTTAGACCTTTTTGCTTATTTCCTCAAACTAGATTCATTTATTCAAACTTATTTGACTTAAGGGGTCTTCAAAACAGAGTAAATGTCAAAATAAAGGAACTTTCCAACCTGTTTTATATCTTCAACTCTCAAAACTTCAAATAAACACACATAAGCCTATAAGAGCTGATTAGTACTTCATTTTAGCCAAATAGGTTTTAATTTGACAACCAGCCTTACACTAGCAACTTTGTGATTTCAAAAAACCTTACAAACTACATTCCAAATCAGTTTTCCATCTTCTTAAACTCGCTCAGTCAAGTTGATAAGGTCAACAAGCTACTTAGTGTTCAGTTTCAAATAAAAAAATGAACATGTAATAGATTTCCAAAGTTTCAGGTTTACAAGCTAACTTCTAGTTAGTGACTTACGGTTTTGAAATCATTTTTTCACATAAATGAGGATGCAGTTTACGAGTCACAAGTCAAGTTAGAGGTCATTTACCCTAACATGTATCAGATATCTAGCAACTTGACAACAAGAAAATGATGGACATAATCATCAAACTAAAACAGACTCCTCATTCATTTTACGACCATGTCAAGACATCAAACACCTTAAACCACATCAAGAAAACAAACTAACAACTACCTTAAGGCATAGAATCAATTCCAGATACAAAAACAAAGAGGAAAAACAAATGAAACTATAAACTCAACACCAAACAGACCCTATCACCTATCTAAAGCTATTTCCAAAGAAAAAAATCCTTCAAACAACATCATGCCATCACTCATAACCATAATATAACTCAGAATCGACAGGTCCAAGCTCCCATAATCTAAAAAAAATAATAGAACAGTAAGCAGAGGTTTCAAATAACTCTTCCATAACCAAATAGCCATTTTTAGTTCTAAACTACATTAAACAACACTAGAAACATTCAAAAAACTCCATTATCTCATTTTACACACCTAAACAGTTTAAAAAGCTAAAATAGCACAATATGATTCAAACAATACAAATAACAATATAGGCTAGAAATAGAGTAAAGTAGGCTAGAATAGTAGTATTACCTTTTTGTAGGACAACCTAAGGATCAAAATGGGGATTGAATCTTCAAACTTCAAACACCAACAACCAAAAACCTTCAAACAGCCCTTAACTCTGAGATTTTTCCAAAAAATTAGTAGTGTTTTTATATGTTCTTGTAGTATATTGGTATGATTATAGTGTATATTAAGTAGTATTATATTTGTATAGGTTTAGGGGGGTAGTATATTAATATGTGTAAAGCTAGTACAGAAACTTAAAAAATTTCAACCTTAGCCGTGGGGAATGAAAAGTTGGGCCTCTTTTACTAGTCATGAACACTAGATATTTATAGGACACATATGAGAACCCTAAAGACCAAAATGGAAAGTTCTAGGAGTTCCCCCAAAATAGATTTTTCCCCCAATTCCAAAATATCCCCAAATAATTCTCAAAATCAGATAGGACAAAAGGAATTTTCTCAAAATTGTACTAATTCATACTATTTCCAATCACAATTTCAGATAAATCACATAATACAACTAAGAATCCAACTAATTGTACCCTAAAAATTCAAATAAAATCGAAAATCCTAGGATAGTACGCTCAGTCACCAATAAAACAAAAACCAATACGTTCCAATGGTACAATAGTACCAAAATAGGATAGAATCCCTAAAATAGTACTCGAATTGAACGGACTCATGGGAAATTATCCCTGGGTCCTTCACTTTGTTATGTGTGGTGCACAAGATGGCCAAGAGCTCGAGGCTCTGCCCATGGAAACCACACACATGAAGGAACCCAGCAACATCCCAATATACGAGTCAAATTCGAGATCAAAAAATAAGAATTACACAAAAATAAACCCGGCAATCATGAGGGAACGTGGTAGAGGACAAAAGCCCTCAAAAATCTGGCGTAAAACAACCATGAAATGCCGCGAATTTGATTGCTAATCAAACCCTAAAAAATTTTCCTTTTCGCCTGAGAGGAAAAGAGAAGAGGTCGGGGTGGAAATGAGGAAATTGGTGAGGGAGGGGAGTGAAAAGTTATTTTTTATTAAACTTTTCACTCCCCCTTTTAATATAACCCCCCCAACCCCTGAAGTTTTTAAAGTATTTAAAATGAACCCCCAATTTAAATAAAAGACCTTTTCCAAACCTTGGAGTGCTCCTGGGTGATTCCCCGGTTTAGGCTACCTGTTTTGCTACTTTGGAGTGCTCCTCTCGGTCCGGAGCCCACGTTTGGTATATATGCTCTGCTTGGGATATTCTGTATATTTGCTACTATTTGGGTACGGCGGGGCCCTGTCCCGTCATATGTTCGTATGTCTGTTTTGTTTGTAGAGGCCTGTAGTCATGCTTGTGGGTCGTGGGTCCAGTTTGGTTGTGTGTGGGTTCGGTTCGTCTGTATATGATTTCGATTTGCGTCCTTAAGCGGCCCCGTATGCTACTATGGCCGATGTGGCTTATTATGTTTGCATGAGTGTGTCGGGGCGATGTACATTCCGGCCAACTTTGATTCGATGTGATGTTTGACACGGGTGCCCGCTCGGGACCGCATTTGTATGATATACGCTTTCGACTATTAGTATGAATAATGTCTCGGTTAAATCCGAATGCGGTACTCGATGATTTGGTTCGTAAGTACGCTTGGGTGCCTAGGTAGGGCACCGGTCACGGCCCACGGAGGTTGGGTCGTGACAAAAGTGGTATCGAGCGATCGTCATCGGAATGTCTACAGGCCGTGTCTCGTAGAGTCTTGTTTATCGGTGTGTTGTGCACCACATCTATAAACAGGAGGCTACGGGACATTTAGGATGTTACCTTTCTTTGAATCTTAGATCGTGCGATAGAGCCACCACGGAAATGAATTCCTTTACCGACTTTTGATTTCGGTGGGAACGGTATCGACGTAAGATAGTGTACGATGATGTCGGAAGCACACCGTACGCGGTAAGCAATGGTATGAAGGACGAATGCTGGGTAAGGAATTTGAAGCACGATTGTAACGTAAAGTTGAAAATTGAAAGAGAAAGGAAAAGCCGATGTCTTAATGGTTCGAAATAATGGTGAATGAAACGTTTTCATTGTCAGTGGCAATTAAGGAGACTAGGATGAAAAGGAATGATATGTATGTGAACGGGAGTGAATTGATAATTGTATAGTTAGAAATATGAACCAATTTCTTTAATAGCTTGAGAAGAATAATAATAGCTTGCTCTACAACACTTGTACCATTTACTCTTGGTGTCACTCGAACTTCGGTACCCTTTTCTCAATTATTGCCTTCTGTACCGTGACTTCGGTTGTTGGGATTCACGTGTCCACCGATAT
>NC_081343.1:9056158-9127751 GCF_029784015.1 Lycium ferocissimum | reverse complement strand
TTTCCCATTTGTAGAAAATTTTTTTTCCAACTTTTAGCCTTCAATTTTTCCTTATTCCAAATTTACCCTTAACGCTTCATTCCAATAATATTTTTTTTAACGACTTGCGCACTACCGCAAAACCGGAAAATGGCCTTGCCCTTAACCTCCCGCAATTGTCATACAATATTCCAACGTAGAAAATGCGGGATATAACACTGAAGAAGTCTCTGCTCCACTTTTATCCTTCATAAATTCTCGATAAATATCCTCGTACAGGATCTTTTTGGTGCTCTCCAAGTAGATTTATGCATAGTAACCTGTGTGCCTTAACATTTTCTTCATCTTACTAGGTTAGACTAGTTCAAATCATATGTAATAGGGTTGGTTGTAGCGAGTACAACCTCCTCAAACCATTGTGTAATTTTATGCTGGAAGATGAATAAAAAAAAAAATTCCCAAAAAAAAAAAGGTATCTTCTTGTTGTTCGCCTCTAGCTTTTGGAAGCCTTGGCATTGAAAAGAGCCCTTATCAAGGGCTTGATTTGCCAAAGCAGCATCCGCTAATTAATATGGGCAAAGTAACACTCATGTTGTTGCGGATGTCCATTATCTCATCCATCCATATAGTTATACGCCGCGGTGGTTTCCAACCCTTAGATAGAATTTCCTACACCATCTCTGAGTCTGTCTGAATGATGATATTGTTCAGACCCTTTCCTTTGCAAAACTTCATAGCCTTTATCATCAATTCCTGGTTCTGATCCTCAAATAAGGAATTTTTGTTTTGTTACTATTAAGTATCTTCCTGTTTTCCACCTCTAACTTTTGGAAGCTTTGGCACTGAAAGGAGCCCTTATCAAGGGCTTGATTTGCCAAAGCATCCGCTAATTAATATGGCTGAAAGTAACACTCATGTTGTTACTGATGTCCATTATGTCATCCATCCATATAGCTATACGCCACGGTGGTTTCCAACACTTAGATAGAATTTCCTGCACCATCTCTGAGTTTGTCTGAATAATGATATTGTTCAGACCCTTCCTCTGCAAAACTTCATAGCCTCTAAAATTGTTATCACCTCTGCTTCAGCATTAATTGTGATTCCTATGTCCTCAGCCTGTGCAAGAACTAAATTACCTTAACAATTTCTTAAGCAAAATCTATAATTTTAAAATAATGACATATGTTTGTCATTTTTTCCTCTAAAAATTTTAAAAAATGAGAAATTTCAAGAATTTAAGTTATAAGTTAAAAAATTTTCAGATGTAACATTATTGTTCTGTCATCGCCAATGTATTGGAGAATTCAAAATATGACAGTCACAAATATACCATTACATTTTATAGTAAATGGGACGCTAGTCTAAAAATGATAATGACATGTATATTCAGACGGTTCGCGATTGGTATTATATTAAATTTTTGTTTATTAATTTGCAAACAATGAACAAACCATTCGTTTTGTTGAATTTATTAAAAAGTTCTCAAACGTTTTTTTTTTTCTAATGAATAAATTTAGAAGATAAACAGTAAAGAAATAATTTACATTTTTAAAATTGTGCATATTAGTCAAACAAACTGATGAAAAATCATAGCTTTATTTTGATATTTTTTATTAGATATGATTGTTTACTTTTATCTTTTTTTTTCTCTTCATATTCATGGTGTTAACCTCTTTTTCTATCCATTATATCTATAAAATATTAAGATTAATAAAAAAAAAAAGTCAAAGCCAATTTTGAGAGCTATCACAATTTTTTCATAATCAAATTAGAAGCAAATAAATGCACATTAACTAATTAAATTCACTAGAACAACTAATAAGTTCAATTAAAATTTTCGATTTTTATTCTAAACTAAGGGTGAAAGAGAGCTTGTAATTATCAAACAATAGAAGAACAAAACAAAAAAAACGTAATAGTAATAAAAATATCTTGTTGACCAAAAAAAAAAAAAAAAAAAAAAAGATACTAGAACAAGAGAAAAAAAACAAAAGCATTATGGGGGAAAAATCAAAAAATTAATGTAAATGAATAAAATAGTAAAGAAAATAAAAATAAAAATAAAAGTTTGAAAGAGTGAGAGGGGTGGAAAAGACTGATACGTGAAAAAAGCTAAATTAAATTAGCCTTCAAAAAAGTTAAATTTTAAATTTCGCTAGAAGAGAGATTTTTTTTTTTTCAAAATTTTAAGATGTCAGTGACTCGTATGCCTTTGTGTTAACAACGCTTATCTTATTTTTCTAGATTTAATATTTTGTCAATTAATATTTATCTTTAGAATATTTGCTAAGAATTGGTTTATATTTTTTAAGAAAAATAACTTTGCATATATAACAATAATAGAACAAAAAGAAACTCACTTTTACTTATTTTTTTTGTTTTCAATCTATATTTCAGATTAAAACTTGTAAATCTACTCAATTGATGCATAATCTAGATCAAATAAATAAATTAAAAATTTCAAATAAAACAATGAGTTTTTTTTGTTTGTTTGTTTGTGTGTTTCTCCTCTATGTCTTCTCAAAATTTCGAGTTGTTAATCTTGTTGCAAAACTTTAAGCTTTGGTGAGTCATGAACTTACCAACATTTGAAACGAAAGAGGACAAATAATCATAAGGTTCTAATTTGATAATCTCATGCTTAACTATTTGAATTGCATATTTAAATTTATTTTCAAACATGTCAAATTAAGGTTTTATTTTGATAGATTATTTATACCCATAGATTTTATAATACAAATATAATGAAAGTATTGTTGCGTGACAAGAAATAAATTTTCTCTATACAAATTCTTGGACAAAGTTTTTAAATAAAACTTCGATAGGCAAGATGTGATTTTGACTAGAGCTATACATTAAGTTCTATCGAATTCATAGTTAAAACTCTAGTTCCCTCTTTGCTAAGAGAATATTGGAGTAATAATGATTTTCGTTTTCTTTTCTTTGGTGAGAGGGTGGGGGAGTAATTTTTAACGAGGACAAAATTTATAATATAGTTAATGGATTTATTCTTCGTTTTTGTTTTAATATAATTTTTCTAATATTAGTTAGTCTTATAAAATAATTATTGGCATCATAATTAATCATGATAAATTGCACTAACCTTTTATGGCTTTATCTCCTTATCACTTCATTTACGCAATAGAGTAGTAAAAATTTTTATTTGACATTATCCTATGGTTCAACTATAATATTTTTAAAGTACACCTTTTTTTTCTTTCATTATGCGCTAAAAATTTCTTGTAAGGGTTTTTAGAATGTTTATAAAATGTCTGATTACTTTTATATACAATAATATAATAAACCTTTGGATCTATTCATGTTTTCATATTACTTACAGTAATTTTAAGTGCTAGGAGACAATAATATTTATAAAATGAGTTAATTATTTTGATAATAATTATATTCTTTGATTAAAGTTCGCGAAAAGAATCAAGCAAGAAGAACATTCTATACATTATGTTGTTTAAAAACTTTCTATTTATTTCTCCTTGGAATATTCAAGTTGAAATCTATAAAATATTTGACTGAAAAAAGCATAAGTTTATGTATTTGACCGGAGGGAAAATTGCAGGTAATTAAAATTGTACAAATAAATGTTATGGTGATCTTTTCACAGCCATAGCCAAATAAGACCCATATATTATTGTGTCGGTTAAAAATATAATCAACCAAAGGGTTATTGTGTGTGTAATAAATACAATCCACTAAAAGATCACACAATTAATTACCTGTACGTTTCAAGAAGAATAAAAGAAAAGGAATAAATATTTATATTTAATTATTTTGGTTTTTCTAGGAGCAAAAAGACTCCACATAAGAATGAGGCTCTAATTAAAAAAATAACTAATTGTGACATCCAAAAGCAAGAAGAAGAAGAAGAAGAAGAGCGGTGAGTCGGCAAAGATGGTAAAACACCGGCGACAGGTGGGGGTGGGCCCACAGTTCTTCAAGATTATATTATCTCCTCATTCCTCTAAATTAGTAAGTTCCTTTTCTCAATTCATCCATGCAAATGCATTTTCCATCTTTTTCCTGTTTGTTCTTGTATATATGTTTTCATCTTTATCTCTCTCAAGATTTTTAATTCCCCTTTTTCGTTTGTAAAAAATGAGTGTGGTCCCCAATACTTCATTTTCCATTTTTATGCCTGGATTTTAACTTATTTTCATTACTAGTACACTGAAAATTTTAATACCATCATACCAATTTAACTTGTAGTACGCTTTATTTGTCTTATTTTCATGTTACTAATTCCACTTGTTGTGGGCAATGACCTGTAATCTACGTTGTTCGGACTCTTCAAAAATGTCGAATGCTGTAGGGTTTTTGGTGCAACATTTTGTGAGAGTCCAATTAAGCAAAATTTCAAGTGATCAGATTGTGTAAAACCTAAAAAAATCCTATTGTAATATTCCAACCAACAATGTTAGAAAAGACAGAATTTAAGTAACATTGTGAAAAATTCATTTTGGTCTCTATATTTCTGGTGGTTTCCTTTACATGAAACAGCTGCAACGACAACTAGTCTCAGTCCCAAATAAGTTGAAACTGTCCATTAAACAGCTGTTTGTAATATTTTGGAAAAAATTGTAAACTTTCATGATAATTTTAATAAACGGATATATTATGGAAATGCTGCGCCTTTACTAGTTGTGTCTACTGTTGGTGGTTTCAATTTTCTATAAAGAATGACACCATACTCGGGGAGTGAAAAATGAAATTTCAAATACTCCCTCCCAATTTATGCGGCACCGTTTGACTTGACATAGAGTTTAAGAAAGAAAGAAAGACTTTTGAAATTTGTGGTCTAAAACGAACCTTAGACATTTGTGTGGCTTAAAAGAGGAATTTCAAAGTAAAATTGTTTTCTACTTATAGAAAGGTGAGATTCTTTTTGGAACAGACTAAAAATGGAAGGGCGTCACATAAATTGGGACAGAGGGAGTAGTATAAGAGGGAGCTCTCTTTGTTTGTGAGTTTTTTTGACAAGCTAGGGAGAGGTTAGGCCTTGTTTCGAATGGTAAAGCTAAATAAATAGCCAAATATAGCCGCTTTCAAGAAGTTCTTCTTGCAAGATCTCGTGCAGAAATATGGCAATATGTACCTAGTCGACATTGCTGTCGAAGGAGACCAGGGTCTGTAGTTGAAGATGTTGCAAGAGGAACTTCTAAACACCCATACTCATTGGCAGATAAAAAATAATTACCCTGATAGATGTTGTTCCCTATATTATCTCGCGAAAACCTTTATAATGATATCTTTTCAGAGTGTCACTACATGTTACAAATACAATCCGAAATAGATAGATATCCCATCTGAATCAAGGTTTTGATAGACTTTAAAGCTCAACTGTCAAAAAACACAAAGGTTGAAACATTTCTACTTGTATAGTTACTGGCAGTTTGCAGCACATTATTTACTTATCTCTTTTTCATATTACTCATCTTTGCTTTTAAAGTGAAGTAATTGTGCAAAAGCTTATTATACTACTAGTTGATAAAGTTATATTCTTAAAATAGTCATTTGAAGTTGCATGCATCCTTCCATGATTTTCGTATAGATTGAACGAGGGTAGATCCCTAATATCAGAGCTGATGTCAAAAACCCAAAATTCTACTTTATTCCATACCTCATATGAAAGGCCAATCTGATCAGTCCGTTTGATGCTGCAATGTTGTAAAGAAAGTCATGTAATGTATCTATGGTTGCAATGCCTGTCACGTAGCTCTTCGAATGTGCACAAGTGGCTAAGGATTTTAGCATAATGACATTCTCCATAGGATTTATGTACTGTAATGTGTCGAATTAAAAGGGGTTAGATACAGGTTTATGGTAAGGTATTTGGCAAACCTTAATTTAAATATAAGCCAGTCTCAACCAAGTTCCCTGTTTTTGAGCAGTATATAGATTGAATAACATGACTATTTTGAATTGAAGACCTTATTAAAAAAACAAATATGAATACTTTGAACTTAAGATTAGGAATTAGAAAGGTTTCTACTCTTGTTAGCACTTGGTTATATAAAACCTTTGTAAGAAAGGGATATGGACAAAAAATGAGGCTTATTGACAATGGACAAGAATTTTTGGCTTTCATATATAATCCATTTCGAAGAAATTAGGGATTAGCAATCAGTTTTGTAAAACGTGATTGGCAGATAATTAGAGCCGAGCTTAACTAGTCACTTCCTATATTTGTTGTTTGTCTGTACAGGATTTTCTTACTTATTATCTTGCTATGGCATTTTCTTTCTCCATTTCCCAGTGGCTATATGTGATTGGAAACTTGACTACAGTTTCTTCAGCTATCTTACAGCAACTTCTTGGTCTACAAGTTCTCTTTTCTTTCCATTTGTTTTCATCTCTTATTTTGTTGTTCATATCTTTCCAATTTGGTATCCTGCAGCAAATCCCAGATGAATTTTTAGTGAAGTATGGGGCCGATCTGCGAGATGTTGTGTCCCTTGAGGTCCCAAGTGGCGCAGAATGGGAAGTAAAATTGCAAAACTCTAATGGCATGACATGGCTGAAGGAGGGCTGGAACCAGTTTAAGGAGTACTATTCAATTGGTTGTGGTTACTTTTTACTCTTCAAATATAATGGAAACTCTCATTTCTCTGTCTTCATATTTGATTTAAGTGCTTCCGAGATTGAATATCCTTCTGCTCCAAATGAAGATATGACACCAGAGAATGTTGTAAATATAGTGGGTGATGCTAGTCACAAGAAGAAGGCATGCAGGCCTGAGACACAGAATAATTCATGTGATGACATCATGAATGATTCTCTGAGAAACAAGACTGCAAAAGGTATAGCACCAGAGAATGTTGTAAATATAGTGGGTGATGCTAGTCACAAGAAGAAGGCATGCAGGCCTGAGACACAGAATAATTCATGTGATGACATCATGAATGATTCTCTGAGAAACAAGACTGCAAAAGGTATAGCACCAGAGAATGTTGTAAATATAGTGGGTGATGCTAGTCACAAGAAGAAGGCATGCAGGCCTGAGACACAGAATAATTCATGTGATGACATCATGAAGGATTCTCTGAGAAACAGGACTGCAAAAGATATAGCTCCAGAGAATGTTGTAAATATAGCGGGTGATGCTAGTCACAAGAAGAAGGCAGGCAGGTCTGAGACACAGAATAATTCATGTGATGACATCATGAACGATTCTCTGAGAAACAAGACTGCAAAAGATATAGCACCAGAGAATGTTGTAAATATAGTGGGTGATGCTAGTCACAAGAAGAAGGCAGGCAGGTCTGAGACACAGAATAATTCATGTGATGATATCATGAACGATTCTCTGAGAAACAAGACTGCCAAAGATATAGCACCAGAGAATGTTGTAAATATAGTGGGTTATGCTAGTCACAAGAAGAAGGCAGGCAGGCCTGAGACACAGAATAATTCATGTGATGACATCATGAACGAATCTCTGAGAAATAAGACTGCAAAAGTTACAGAAATAGCAGATCACTCATATTCAAAACGACAAAAGTCTGGTGTCCGAGTATTCCACCCTAACAGGGTGAAGCTTGAGAAACCAGACGTGGAGGAGGATTTGAGTTGTGCAATGCAAGAAGATAAAAGGAAGGAGATTAAGGAGAACCTTAAAAAACAAAAGATGGAGAAGAATTTGCACTGTGCAGCAGATAGAGGAAATGGTATACTGATTAAATTTTTTGTGCCTAAATTCATGCTTTCTTCTTGTTAAATATCTTGAGAATCTTCCGTTGTGGTACTAATTCTGCTTGAATTATGTTAATGTCAATAATTTTCTGCTTACTTTCTCTTTGTATCCTCCTCTCCCTTCCCCGGTCCCCTTCTTTGGCAGAGGACTGCAATGAAGTACTAGATCCATCAACCTTCAAGATGACAAACACTACCAAATGCAATAAAAGGAAATATTCTATCAGTTTGGAGGCATCACGTTGTAGGTATCCTTTGAGAAGTAAACAGGTGAAGCTTGAACAATCCGAAGAAAACGGGAGTCCTTCATATTCTGGAAAACAAAGACCTGCCGCTTCACTATCCTCTCCTGGTACTCAGTTAGAAAGAAAAAAGTCTAACAGGGCGAAACTTGAGAAAGCAAACTCAGAAGAGGATTTCTGTTGTGCAGCGCCAAAAGAAAAAAAGGAGACTAACATGGAGAAACTTGTAAAACAAGATAGGCAACATAATTTATATGGTGAAGCATATAAATTTGAAGGTACTTGGTTTTTTTATTTGTGCTCATTCTCATTGATGCTGCTAGTTCAGTAACAAGACAGCTTTCCTTTGTTAGACTAATTACATTGAATTATGTTACGACGGATGACATTCTTCTTCTGCTCTCCTCCCTTCCTTTCCCCCCTCCCTCGTCATCTTTTTGGCAGGGCATTGCAATGAAGTACCAGTAATGGATCCCTCAGCATCTAAGGTGACAACTACGAATCAGCATAGTCGAAAGAAAATTGCTATCAGTTTGGATGCATCAAATTGTCGGTATCCACTGCGAAACAAACAATTAAAAGAGGTTAAGATTGAAAAAGGAGACGTGGAAGGTATTTGGTTCAGTAACTTGTTCTTTGTGAGACTCATCATGTTTAATTATGTTATGATGGATGACATTTTTCTTCTTCCTCCCGTCCCACTTCATCTTTCTTGCAGAGCACTGCAACGAAATACCAGTGGTGGATCCCTTAGCAACTAAGATGGCAACCACTAATGGACATCATGAAAAGAAAACTAGTGCCAGTTTGGATACGTCACGTTGTAGGTATCCACTGCGAAGCAACCAACTGAAAGAGGTGAAGCTTGAAAAACAAATCACGGAAGAGGATTTGCTTTATGTAGCACAAAAAGCAAAAAGGAAGAAGGCTAACAATGTGAAGCTTGAGAACAGAGATGTGGAAGGTATCTTGTTTGGTAACTTGTCCTTTGTTAGACTCATCACATTGAATTATGTTATGATGGATGACAGTTTCCTTCCTTTCTTCTCCCTTCTTTCTTCCCCTGCCGTATCAATTCTTTTGGCAGAGCGCTGCAAAGAAATACCAATGGGGGATCCCTCAGCAACTAAGAAGACAACCACTAATCGAGATAATGAAAAGAAAACTACTACCAGTTTGGATGCATCACATTGCAGGTATCAGTTGCGAAGTAAGCAACTGAAGCTTGAACAACGGGAAGCAGGAGGAAATATGCATAGTAAAACGCCAAAAAATATAGTAGCAAATTCTCCATATTGTAAAAAACAAAATTCTGGCCTTCCAGCACCCTCTCCCTCTCCAAGTTGTCAGCCTATCAGGGTGAAGCTTGAAAAACAAGACAATTTGTTTTGTGCAGCAGAAAAAGCAAAAGGGAAGGAGACTAACAATGTGAAGCTTGAAACAGGAGATATGGAAGGGAATTTGAATAGTGCAGTTAATAAAGGCAAGGGTATGTCCTTCCATTTCTTTACGGTTACTCTCATGGAGACTACTTGTTTAGTAACGAGAGAATCTTGCATTGTTGTGTCCATTTTGTGTAATATAAGAGATTGTTTGGTCTTTCTTCTCTCTCTCAGATTCCACAGCCTCTGAGTTGAAAAATAATTGGCAAGAAAAAGGTGTTACCCTCAGAGAAGCACAATTGAGGAATGCAGTAAACTTCAATCCTAACTTCACTGTTTCTATGCAGCCCACTTATGTCTCGAGAAACTTCCAATTGGTAAGTTGTCAAGTCAAGAGATGTAGCATCCATTGCCTTTTGGTAGATGTCGAGTCCTACTGTCCCGAGGGGTCAAGTGCCCTTGTCTTTCGTCTGTTAAAGGAGAAGGGGCTAAAATAACTAAGGATCCAATAAAAGAGTAACTCTTTTAACAATTTCTGTTTTTGCAGGATCTACCTGATAACTTTTTCAATAAATATATCAAAGAGGGGGAAACCATTGTAAATCTACGAGTTTCTGATGGGAGAACTTGGCGTGCAAAGTTGTTTATTCGAGCAAATTGTGCGAAGATCCAATTATCAGGTTGGAGAGACTTTGTGCTCGGAAACAGTTTAAAAGAGCATGACACTTGTGTCTTTGAGCTGATTGACGCCATTGAGCCAGTGCTAGACGTGTCAATTTTCCGAGCCAAGACTCCCGTTTCCTGAAAGATAGCCTCCCATTTTGCAAGCATGTTCTCTACTTTAGCTTTCTGTCCATCTTGAACTTTTCTGGAAGGTGTTGAGCCTGTTATAGACGAACAGTGAGCTCAAGGATATTATGACCTTTACTTTCCTAAGATTGAGCTTATGTGCAGTTCTTGGGATGAAATTTTGTTTTTGGTTGTATTTCTCTTTACATCTATTGTGGTGTCCTCTTCTTTTACTTCCTTCTATGTCCCAAACGTACTAAGCAATTATCATTAAAAACTTTACCATGTTGGAGAATTTCTTGACACTACATATTCACCTGTTGTCCCTGGTCACTCCTTCCACTGATATCTAATATCTTCATTTGCAAACTGAAAATGAACTACTTTTGGTTTTGGTTCATTCTAAAAGCATGAATACTTCTTATTTTTGGGTTCATGCTGAAATCATGTTTTAAATTTCCATTGATTGCCTGTCAGTTAGACCTCAACCTTATTATTGGAGTAACATTTTGTACCTTGAGCCAAACTAGTCCTTCATCATGGTTATTGGTTACCTAAAAATCGGATCTCTTCAATTTTCTTATCATAGCTGTTGAATCCTCCATTATTGTAGCCCCAAAATCAGTTTGCCTGATAATATAATATCTCTTCTACTGCTACTGATTAGATATCTCTCATTGCTTTACAAATGGAGGTTTTAGCTATTCTCAATGTAAGAATGACTGCGGAAAAGAAAAAGAAAAAAAAGATCAGATTATTAAAGGTCTTAGTCTTGCACGAGATAAGTAGCGCCTAATGGTGTGACCTATAAAGTGTGTGAGATTTATAGATGAAGGTTCAAATTTCAGCGGAGACAAAATTATTAGGTGATTTGTTTCATATATCTAAGCTTTGATGGTAGAGTTATCATGTATTTGTTATGGTGAGAGATAGCAGAACACTGTTGTTTGTTAAACAAAATAAAAGTAATAAAAAAAAAACAAGGTGAAGACAACCCGCTTTAGTTTTAAAAAAAAAAAGGTGAAGACAACCCACTATTTTGGCAGCTTGAATTGATGATTGAAGGAAGAAGCGTTTTATTGGTTTGCTTTGGAAGGGGCAATGAGAGATTGAAGTGTGGGAGCATAGTTGAATATATTTAACACAAACTCCTGATCAATATCACTACGGAGATAAAAAATAAGTTCACATTTTAGCATACTAGAACAATGTAATAAGGTAGCAAAATCCACTTTTAGACATTTAGCATTATAATAAGATGCAAAGTATGCCAGTCCAAAAGGTATATGAGTAACTCGGTTTTGTCACTGGGACTCAACAAATTGTGTGCGTGTGTAGTTTCACAGAATTAAGTTGAGCAAATTTTTATAGTTTAAATGAAGCGTGGAATTTAGATATGGAGTTTTTGAATTGGTTTTTTTCCTTCTTATGGGCTATATATAGGGGAAAGAAAATAAACTATTTACACACACATACAGTTATACCCTTTTATTTTGATGCCACCTAAAATATTTACCAGTGTGCTCTCCATTTGTCATTCTCATTTCTGGCTGATGTCATCGTGACGTCAGCGCTGCATACTGTCTTGCTTTTTATGATGCTTGTTGATTTTTGTCTTCTTCTTTTTTGATTTTTTTGTTCTTTTTCATTTGTTGCTTTAACTTTTTATTAATTTTGTCCTTCTTTTATGTCTTTTTATTTTACCTTTTAAAAATAAAAATAAAAGATAAAAATAAATATAGTAGCATTTTTAGACTGATAAAAATATAAAACAATTAAATAATTATAATACAACAAGAAATAATTAAGAAAAATACTAAAATCACTATTTTATTTATTAAAATCATAATTAATAGAAAATATATTTTTATAAATCAATTTTTTTCTCCTTTTCTAATTTCATTTAGTATTTTAAAATTAATTTTCTCCTTTTCTAATTTCATTTAGTATTTTAAAATTAATTTTCTTTATTTTTTATTTTTTCATTATCTAGTTTTACACATCTTTTGGCTACTTAATTGTTTTTCTATACAAATAAAAAAGATATCTGGTATAGTACATTTTCTTGATATTTTTTTCTACACCTAAAAAAGCAACTTATTCTAGCATATAGTATACCAAATCAATAAAAATTAAAGTATGCTATTACGGTTTACTATGATACCTACATGGTATATATATCATGTACTGAGAGGGTATTATAGAAGATTGGTAAATTCCTTCAAAAAACTACTTGGTCCTATATGATACCCATATGGTATATCATATACTGATAAGGTATCATAGAGGACTGATAGTTCATTCCTTCAAGAAAAATACTCAATCCTCTATGATACCTACTTGGTATATATCATAAACCAACATGATATCATTGAAGACAGATTCATTCCAACACTACTCAGTCTTCAATGATGCCCACATGGAATATCATATACTGAAGGGGTATCATTGAGGACTATCAATTCATTCCTTCAAGAAAAATACTCGATACTCCATGATACCTGTCACGACCCAACCCCGTAGGCCGTGACTAGTACCCTAGCTGGGCACCCGTACTTATACCGGTTCAAAATTAACTTATAGCGAAATAAACAAATATAGTAATTAAAGAATAATATAGGTGGCGCATAAAAATGAGTATGGCGCACGAAGGCCGATCAAAGCCACAAAAAATGTATATACAATCCCCCAACGTACACAAACTCACGGAACATATACGAATCCACTACACGTGTCTACGACCTCCGCGTGTGAATGACCGGAAGATAAACATATGACGGGACGGGCCCCGTCGTACCCATGAAATTCATATATACACATATGAAAAAGGCGTACCCCGAAAATGCAAGCTCGAACAAGGAGCGCCGTAAGATAGCCGGTAGATAGTCTAAGCGGGCGGATACGCAAAAGCGTGTGTACGTACTGCGGGCATGAAACGCGACCCCCGAAGAAAAGGGGTCGGTACGAAAAAATGTCCGAATATGTAAAGCGTAGACCGAATAAATAAAATTAGGATCGAACGAACATGCGGAGAACGAACGAGATACATAGATAATCAAAAGGTATATCGAGAAATCATGAATAATGCATACGAGAAAACATATGCCAAAAACCACCCAGTTGGGGACTCGGCGAATCGAACGTGGTCGCCCCCGACACCGGCACCACAAACCATAACGAGATCATATCATATCGATGGCCATATCGGAACATAATCAACAAGTATCGACGCATAAGCGTACATGGCACATCATACACCACAACCCATGCACGTATTATACCTGCCCCACTCACACCGGGCACGGCGAACAATGCGGAGAAATACGCATGATAACATATCACCCGGCTCAGTGAAGGAAGCATTGAGGCATCCACGAGCGGAGTAGTGAGAAACTAATGCAATATAAAATATAGAACATTTACAAAGACTCGACAGCATAATCCAGATGGTAGGTCGTATAGCGGACATTTAACAAAATCATAACATAATCTTTCCGGAGGTCACAGTAGTATGCGTCAAAATAACTTTTCTGAAATCGTTCCAAGTAGCAAAATAGGTTATAAGAGTCAATAAAATATTTATAGCCGCTGTTATTTAGAAATTAGAAAGGATAGCTAAAAGTCTCCTTTGGTAGTCATTCGTAGACAGATCAGACGGAATATCAGGACAAGGCTCGAAAATAGTGGGTCCGCCTCGGGTCAAGTAAGGTGGCGTACCCAACGACGCATAATAGACCTTATGACGTCATTTATGAGAGGTATAAGATTATCGGATTTCATATGTACAAGTTCTAGGTACTTAAATGACTTGTCGAAACAATCGTAACATAATTAGTTCAATTCTACTGAATGAAAAAGAGGAAATTTGGACGCGAAGTCGAGGGTAGAGTAGTCCCCCAAGATCCGAATCCAAGCCTACTACATCTAGGACATGCCAAGAGAAGAATAGGAAAGCTTTACATACCTTTTGCACCCTTTACGCTCTCCAAAACTCAAATCTCTTTTTGTCCAGAACCTACAAATGGTCAAGTTTACCATAAGTTAACTATAAGGCTCTAGGCACTCATTTCTGAATTAACGCTTGTCTAACAAAATTTTGGCAGCATCTCCCCTATACATATGACACCCCGATAATTTAAATCGGCTCAAATGTCAACAACAACCATACCAACAACATCAATTATCGACTAAAATCGCCTACTAACATAATTAGTCTTCTTTCCACATAAAGCGACAACTTCCAAACTAACTTCACACTTCCAAACCAATATCGATATTTTCGTACTCATTACCCATCAAAATTATTCCAACATCATTTGGAGGCATTACATATGATTTTACATATTATTCGCAAAATATACAAACTTTCCACCGAACTACAACTTATCCGAAACTTCCATTCTTCGACAAACATATTCATAACACGTTATCATTTCCCAAATTCATTAACCACAATCACAACTAGCACTTAAACAATACATTTCCATAATTACATAACAACTATGTTAGCACACATACTTTCCCATAATAACATATATGCAATTCTAATGCCGACTTAAATCGTTAAACCTCCATTTACATTGTAAGGATCGCAACAACGCAACTAACATGTTAAATAAGATAAATTCATCATCATCATATATATATATATATATAACCCACGGCCATCATGCATTTTTCCAATCCCTTCCCATTTTCGTCCAACTCTCACTCCCAATGCAAATTCCACAATAACCATAACTAAAATACAACATAAAATTCAACATCACCACAATACACTATGTCTTACTCACGGCCACATGCACACGCGTGCACTTCCGCCATGCAAACTTCCATATTTCCCTACTTTCCACTTAACTCTACACACTACAACATAAACCAAAGCTTCATGACATGGAAAAGGGAATAAAACCTTACCTTTTTCTTCAAGCTTCTTCACTTAACCCAAATGCGGAATCGATGAAACGAACGCGCTAATTTACGAAACAACTGCACCACGTTGTAGAGGAGCCTCGACTTAGTGGAAACACAGCAAGAAAAGAGTATTTGGATCAAGATTGAAAGACTTGGAATTTTTTTTTTCCTTTTTTTCTAGTTCAGCCGAGAGCTTCTCCTAGGAGGAGTTCTTCAAATTTTTTTTTGATTCTTGAATTTTCTTGAAGCTTAACTCCTTCTTATAATTAGTTGGTCACATGTTAAGAAATAAGGCTTTAATTGGATCTTACTTAAGGTGCATGTGATGTCTAGGGAAATATTGACGCGGAAATATTAAGGAAGGTTAAGGGCAAAATTGGAACCTTGTAAATTAGTCCCGTGATTTCCAAGAGCGATCCATCAACCATTGGGCTCAACAAAAAAATGAGAAATTGAGGCCCAAGAGAAGAGAGGGTGGCCGGCCATGCCATGGCTTGGCCCAAACCCATGGTGTTGGTCATGTGACAATACCAACCTGATATATGTAATATATGGACAAAGTACCGTTAAGGTAAAATTCATTCCAACACTACTCAGTCCTCTATAATGCCCACATGGCATATATCATATATTGATAAGGTATCATAGAGGATTGATTCATTTCTTCAAAAATATACTCCTCAGTCCTCTATGATACCCCTACAGTATATATCATATATTAATGGGGTATCATAGAGGACTGATTCATTCATTCAAGAAAAACACAACCCAATCCTCTATGATACTCACATGGTATATATCATATATTGACAGAGTATGATGAATGACTGACCCACATGATACATCATATACTAACAAGATATCATAGAGGACTGAATCGCTCCAGTAAAAAAAAAAAAAAAAAAAAAACTCGGTCATCCTATGATATATGTATCATATAATGACAGGGTATCATAGAGACTAGTTCATTCCTTAAAATAAAATAAAAAATTGTCAGTCCTCTATGATACCCAAATGATATATATCGAGAGGGTATCATAAAGAACTGATTCATTCCTTCACAAAACATGTCCTTTGTCCTTTATGAGACCCAAATGGTATATATGGATACTAACAAGGTATCATAGCGAGTTAATTTTTGTAAAAAGAATAAGAAAAGAATACAACCATATTTTAGGTATAGGGTTTGTTTTTATTTGAAAATAGAAAAAATTCACAAAATCATATTTCTATTAAGTAAAATTTTAATATATAAGCTAGTGACTTTAGTATTTTTCTTGATTACTTCTTGTTGTAGTGTAATTATCTAATTGTCATATATTTTTATTAGTCTAAAAATAGTTAGCTAATATTTTTATTTTATATTTCATGTTTTTCTTTTTTTACAAAAAAGGAGAAAAGACAAAAATAGAGAAAGGAACAAAGAAGAAGATAAACTAATAATAATAAAAAAAGATAAATAAATCAAGAGAAAAAAACAGAATAAAAAAGAAAACAAAATAAAACAAAAAAAAAAAAAGGAAAAAGGACAAAAGTAGCTGGTAGAAAAGGACAAAATAGCTGGCAGAAAAGGACTTACGGGTAGTTCGGGTAAATACTTTGAGTTTGTGGGTATTTCAGATAAATACTTTGAGTTTGTGGGTATTTCAGATAAATATTTTGAGTTTGTGGGTATTTCGGATAAATATTTAATAGGAGGTAATTTCGGGTAAATAGTTTGCCTAAAGAGGGTAATTTGTGTACTTTTCCCTTATATATACAAATGTAAATGAAAACATGAAATATTCAAGTGCACTTGATCATTAAAAAAATATTATTCAATTTCAATTAATAGTCGATCGCTCTACTACCTAGATACCGAGGAACACCATGAGATTCGACCTCAGAGAGTTCAATTCTTGTTCTTAACCCATGATTAAAATGAGCTCGAAGCTTCCTTCGTAACACTAGAAACTTCTTAGAAGTGGCTCCTTTAAATGTCTTATTTTAGAGGGAACTTCAAAGTGGCACTGTTTCATTATATTCATCCACATCCCAACTCCATTTATTTAAATATATTTTTGGTGTCATTGACATGACAAGAGGGTACCTGCACCCGAAATTGTAACAGTGGACTGTTAGTAATTTTGCATTATATGAACTCACGTATTAATATATTTTACATAGATATGCTATCAATTAAAAGAGCCCAATTTTATAAATGTTATATGGACCTAGAAAATATCTATTATATCTTTTCTTTTGTATTTGACGAAAATATATTAAAAAGACACCACAAAACCTGAAAAAACACTTTAGAACCTTTAAATAGACATGGTCTTTAAACCAGAAGAGACGTCACGTACTTTTCTCTTTATCTCGGAATAGAACGACTGAAAGGACACTCTTCAAGGCATAGAACTTCCCTGCAACGACCCGTTTGGTCATTTAGGACTTTTGACCCTTTTACTCCTGTTGACCCTTACCCTAGTTCTGTCAGAGTAATTTTGACCCGCAGTGATGGGTTGTACGGTTCCCGAGAGGGTCGGGAGAGTCGTGATGAAAATTGAGGATTTTAGAAGCCCTTAAGTTGAATAAGTGAAAAATGAACCTTTTTGGGAATTTCATCGATTCCATGAGGTCCGGAGAGTCGAATATAACTTGGTGGGGTGGTTGGTTCGGTTCCTGAGGTGCTCGAGAGCGTTTTGGTCACTTGCTTGGAAACTTGACTTTGGCGGTTGACCAGGTCATAATGATCTCAGTTGAGAATTCCGAGGCCACAGGTGAATTCGTAGCGTGTTTTTACGTTGGTATGCATATTTGGTTTGTATCCGGGGGGTCTCGGATGGATGTCGGGTTTTGGGTTGGACTTGGTGAAAAATCAAATTTTGCTGGTTTTACGGTGTACCACTTCTGCGGGTGTGTATTTGCTTCTGCGGGACTGCCTACGCGGGACTTGGCCTGCAGACGTGAGAGAGCAGCGTGGCATGTGACTCCGCAGATGCGAAGTCCTCTTCGCGGAGGTGAGTCTGCATCTGCGGACAAGGTGTCCACGAATGCGGAAATCACTGAACAAAAAACCTTTTTATTTCCCAACATCGAATCATTCTTTCCATTCACCAAATTCTTAACTTAGAGAGTGTTGTGGCAGAAATTCGAGAGCTTTTGGGTGATTACATCTTGAGGTAAGTTCCTTTTCACTCCCTTGTAATTTATTTATGAATTAGGATTGGAATACATGCTAGTTTCATCTTGTAAGTTGGGGAAGATGGGTTAAGAACCCTAAATTATTTTTTATGATTTCTTGTCTATTCCCATGAGTTTTGTGGGAAGGTTTCTTAATTTCTAAACTTCTAATCATTGGAGAATTTAGTTGCTAAGTTGAATCTCTTCTTAATTTCTAGGGTTTGGATTATGGAAATTGGGGTTTTTCTATTAATGATGAAATTAATGCTAATTGGGGACTAGTTGGTGTTGATCATTAGTATGTGGACTTCTTGAGCTTATGGTTGACCTTTTCCAACTTGTAGTTTCTCATTTTACCCTTGTGGGCCTGGGGTCACTTTTAAGGGTTATTTTGGGGTTTTTTCGAAAGCATAGCAATATGTATATCATTAGATTCGTAGTCTAACGTAGATTATTTAATTGTTAGACCTTGAGCGATCGGAGGCAATCCGGAAGGGAAAGGACCACGTTTGAGGAGTTCTAGGCTCGTGTTCGGCTTTGAGGTAGGTTATGGCTTACTTTTGTTAGACTTTGATTAGCGAATCGCATGTTTTATGTAGTTATTGATGAGGAAAGCATAATAGGACTTTGTGGTGTTAAATCCACTGGCTTGATATGATTTCTGATTATTTGGGCTTGTCGCCGTACTTTATGCAATTATTGACATGTATTGTACTTGATGACGTGGTTGAGATTATGTGGGTTGTTCTAGTTCTATTTATTGTGATTGGGATTGAGTATCTGATAAGTTCCCATGATAGTTATGAAAATCCGTGCAAGGATTGAATTGTCATTATGGTGCTTGTGAATTCCATATCATATTAACTGACATTGATTACTTGTGATTTCTCATTTATAGCATTCATACATGATGAAAGAGTTATGAAAACGGATTTGAAATGGAAAGAAAGAGAAAGAGGAAAGTAACATTGTTATTGTTATAGTCTGAGGTCTGTAATGGACCTATAGTGGCAGAGTCATGATCCGAGGTCTGTTCTAGTGGCTAGTACATGGACGCTGCGATTCCCCCATGAGTCATGGCTATTGAAGCGAAATGTGCTTATAGCATGCGTGTACAGGTTCAGGATATTGGTCATTGCATTGCATCTCATTTGCATTGCACTTCTTATTATCACATCATACATTATCTCATTAGATTCTTGTTGGTGTTGTACTTGTGTTGTAGTCTATGGTTGAGGAATTTCTTGATACTTTGGCAGATTTATGGGATATAAGCTTAAACCTAGGCTATGATTGGGTTATTTGGGACATTCTGTGCCTGCTGATTGTTGTTGACTGTCTTATCTGTCTACTTGTTGATTTCTGTATTTTATATGCATTAACTAATCTTAGTCGTCCTATGATGCTTTTTGTACTAACACTACTCTTGCTGCACTTATTCTGAGTGCAGAGTTTGAGACAGGATCGTCATCGAGACCCTAGTCTAGCCCCGAGGCTTCTTGCTTGAGATCTGAGGGTGAGCCACTTGCCAACCTGTAGCCCTGGATCTTATCTTTTAGCCTTGTCTATTTATCCTTAGACAGTATTTCATATGTTTTAGACATTTGTATCGAATCCTAGACTGGCTATGATTAGAGGTTCTTGTACTGTGACTTCAAATCCTTGGGAAAAGATGGAATAGACTTAGTATTCCGCACTTTAAGTATTTATGATATGGTTTGTGACTTATTAAATGTTTGCTTGTGTTATTTATGCTTGATTCGTAATTGATTAAGTGTTGATTTAAGGGATGGTTCACCCATCAGGGGGGTTAGTGTGGGTGCCATCATGACCGTGATTTGGGTCGTGACATTCCCCTTACGTCTAGGCGACACATTCTTATCGCACAACACACCAGATGCGAGCTTTCATTTCATCCATCCCGCTCTGATACGATATGCGACATCATCGTCGATCTCACCATTGCCTTGGATAGTTGACTCTAGGTATTAGAAACTCTCTCTCTTGGGGATGACCTAAGTATCAAGTTGCACGTCCTCATCCGCTACATAAATCACGTCACTGAACTTGCACTCCAAGTACTCTGTCTTAGTCCTGCTCAACTTGAAACCTTTCGACTTCAGGGTCTGTCTCCAAACCTCCAGCTTCACGTCTCGTCAATCAGTACAATATCAACTACAAATAACATGTACCATGACACCTCTCCTTAAATGTGACACGCCAGTGCGTCCATCGCCAAGGCAAACTGAAATGAGCTAAGAGCGGATCCCTTTTGCAGACTCATCATGACTGTGAAGTGTTCTGAGTCACCTCCCAATGTCCTCACCCGGGTCTTGGCTCCATTGTGCATGTCTTTAATCACTCTAATGTATGCTGTTACAGTTCGCTTTTACGCGGGTTAAGGCATAAAAACTACTACGAGGTTGTTGGTGCTCTAATTGGATTTAGTATTTTTTTTAGAGTTGCCACCTAATTTATTATGGAAAACTAGGAAAACCGGGTTTAAAGATTTTTTCAGAAATGAGTAAAAATCTTTTGGACTAGAGTTCGAGGTGAGGGTTCTCATGATTCCCAATGAAAGGTTTTACGCACCCTAGTATTAAAGATCCGTAGAATACGGTTGACCTACGAGCTTAAATGTGTGATTAATGTATTTATTTGCCAAAAAGAGAGTGTTTTGATTTTTTCTGCAAAAAAAAAAGTCATTCTTTTTCATATCATAATTATGGTTCCAACAAAAAATTTGGCAAAAATTCCCCCCCCTTTTTGGGGGGTTTTGGTTAAAAAATCCACGCAAGTGTTCAACTCACTTCGTTGCCGGACTAGGACACACCCGAGATTTCTCTCGAGTAGAGTCGCTACTATTCTAGTCCTAACGAAATGGGTTTAGTACTTACGGGTTTTATATATATATATATATATATATATATATATATATATAGATAAGAGAGAGAGAGAGAGAGAGAGAGAGAGAGAGAGAGAGAGAGAGAATATGGAGTATATCTCCGGTTTTTATACTTATGTATATATGAAAGAAAAAATACAAGTTGTTTTATTCAAGCTTGTTTTTAAATCCTTGAAGCCCGTAAAATCAAACCGTATTCTAAGTTCCCAGATCCGTCAAAAACCCAGCCTACCAAGCAGTCCAATTTTAGCCCAGTTTTAGTGTTGGGCTTCCAGGCCCAAAATCCTTTACCAGAAAAATTATTCCATGTCTCAACGGTCCAATTTTTTACCAAAAGTCCAAAGTATTCAAATTGGTGCCCTTTTTTAGCCGTAACCCAACTGTCTTTAAAAAACGTTTTTGGCCTCTTTTTATCACACAAAATGTTAACAGCTTCATACTTGAAATGGAAAGGCTCTTTAATCAATTTTTGAAGGAAGTAATCACTTTGTTTTGGACTTAAATCATTTCCTTTAAGTAAATCCCATTTACTACTGCTGCTTTTAAAATCGTGACAGTTTTAAAAAAACCAACTCTTGAAACCATTTTAAATTAAGGAAAAGAATTATTAGCCGTGTTTGGAAAATCAATTTGTTTAGGCGACTTACCTAAATTACTAAATATTTTCCTAAGTTCTAACATGCATAATGAGTTCCAATAATCACATGCTCAGTACATATACAACATATATATACATAAATAGAGGAAGAAGGAGAATAAATTTTCAACTGATGGGCCTACCATGCCCATCAGTGCCATTTTCACCCACTGGCTGGGCCTTCAAAGCACATTAGCTTCCCTTTTTTATTCATTTCCCATGGACTCGATCAAGAAGGGTATTGGGCCTTTGGCCCAACGAATTTTGCGCAGTAAGAACACCCCCCATTAGCATTTTCATGCAAGCAAAGAAAGAAGGAGATGTAAATTAGAGAGCATCCAAAATATTCCAAGTAGAGAGTTAACATATCATATCAATTTGTCAAGATGAGACAATCACTATGCTTGGAAGAAAATTTAGACAGGAAAACACATATTAATGTTTATGAACTGAGGTAAAAGAACAAATCCAGGATTCAAGGCTATAGGCCCAACAACACAAAGCCCATGCGAAACACAGAAAATTGAAAAGAGAAACAGAGCCCAAATATGCAAATAACATAAAACAGATCACAAGATATATTCATAGAGTAGGTATACACTCTTTCCCACCTGATATACCATAGATATACATAGCTATAGAGATGCTAAAACAAAGACCAAAAGGAAAACTTTCACTTTGAAAACTTTCACTTTCTCAATCCTAATGCCACACAAGATCCAAGGGATTTCATGAATCCCAGGTATGGTAGACATTAGGGATAGCTTACGCTTAATCCCCAAGTGCTAATTTGCCCCCCTATTTATGTGCTAAACTTAGTGATATACAAGAGAAGGAATGTTTGCATACATAGATATACCAGGCCAGAACTAGTTCACAATCACAATTAACAAAACTGATGAAGTCCTAAGACTAAGTTCACAATCAACAGCCCAACTGAGTCTAGGAAAAAGAAAAAAAAAGTAAGGGAAGAAGGGAAAGGAAAGAGATGAAGACATAGACTTCAGCCAGCAGACTGAACAACAATAACAAGCAAAATTTCCCATACGAAGATCATCAACCAAAAGAAAACCAAGTCTAGGTTCATGCTCAAAAGTATAGGCAATGTTTAGTAGCAAATTACAGAATTTCAGAGCCAAACATTTGATCTTATATGACTTAAACAATAGCTATTCCACATTCCTCTTTTAAAATAAACTACAACTCTTTTAGTTAATGTTCTTAGTGCAGACAAAGCCACTTTAACACAACAATTCATTCTCCCTTTTTCTTTACAAGAAAACAGTCATCAAGGTGTGTTGTTATACTCTATTCCAAAATCCAGACAAATGAGTCTCCAAGACAAAGAATGATTCAACACTTAAATCATAATAACAGACCATTAAGAAGAGATATGATCAAATAAGGTCATACATGCAATCTGCTTACTTCATCAGACTTCAAATAAGACAAACTTTAATGACATAGCACATAGCACAAAGGACTCACATAGTTTAAATACTTAGCCTATAAGTTAGACTCTAGGAACTTAAGTAAAAATGGGACCAATGTAAGACCTTCAAAACACCATGTCTTCTTAAAGAAATTATGACTAAGAAACTGATCCACTCAAAGGATGAAGTGGCGTAAAATGCCCCTTTTCAGTATATTTTTAAGGATCCCAATTCTAAAGAGTGATATAAAAGCTGTGCCACCCACAAGATTTCCATAGGCCAACTGCTACACTCACTAGACTGCAAAGGCCAAAGGGAAAACATGCCCTTAGTTTTGAAAATAGATAGTGTATAATACAGTTTAGGACTAGTCCCTTCCATAGGCAGATTTAAAAAACAAAAAGAGAAAAACAAAAACTTGTTTTAAGCAACCTCAACATAGCAGCTTATACCTTTATACCATTTTCGCAAAGGAAGACAAAGCTAGTCTTGGCAAGAAATAGCTAAACCAATTTACACAAAAAAGAAAAGCACAAACAGTTTGCAATCACATGGCAGCAGGTTGGGTCAAATAAGATAAAAAATGAACTTCTTACACTTAACAGGGTTAGGATCAAACACATTGCAGGTGAACTTATTTAGCCAAGGAACAACTCTGCACTCTATGTTCATTCGTACACATCTTTACTCTTTTTTTTTTTTAAGCTAAACATGATTCAAATGCAGTCTAAGTAGATTAATCAAAGTCAAGACATGTCTCATATATCACAAGCCCTTCCCTTTAGAGATGAGACAGCAAAACAAGTAGAGTACCTTTAGAAGTTACCTACCACTCAACCAAATAATTCACTACATAGGATCATACCCCCCATCACAGTTTATCAGTCATCTAGCATACTCACACAAGTCTCCTAAGCAAGACTTCATATTGTCCTCACATAAGTTCTGCCAGGTTCCCAAAGGGATCCAAACATGAGTTCTTATAAGACTAAATAATTAGACTAAGCATCTTTTTTTTTTTTTTTTAAATAAACATCATTGTTAAAAACTCCTCATATAAACCTTATTACACAGACCATAACATCAATAAACCACTTATCCCTTTTACTCTATGTGAACATCTTTATTATCAAATGAACTTCAACTCATCCTATTTGAATCAACTAAGCTTATTTCCTTTTTGTTTAATCCCTAGCAAGCAACAAACCTTATCACTAAAGCCATACTTAACAGAGTCTTTTTTTTAGTTTAGAGAGTTTCACATAGCTTCTAAATCAACGACCAAAACTAAATGAAACTAAGCTATTCTTATTTAGCTAACAATCACATAAACATTAGGCGCATGACTAAAAAAACAAGAGAACTAACTTGAACTAAACATTATAAGCCTAAACAACATTAAAGGATAATTAAACTAGCAATTTTATACTCATAAGCAAATAATAGAAAAGAGGTTACCTTTTGCGAGTGCAGCCACTATTTGAGATTCAAACTTAAAGATCTACTCCTCTAAACCCCAAAATCAAGCCACAGAACTCAGCAAACACAAGAACAAAGAGAAGAGTTTCCCCTTTCTTTCTTAAAACTTTTACTGGACTTAGAAAATTCCTTTAAAAGACTTCAATCAAATTTTGAAAGAAATCTTTAAGTATTTTGAGTCTAAATGAGTATATTTTCAGAAAATATATTCAAAGCCTGTTTTACAACCAAAAAATAGGGCCCTTTAAATAGAAAACCCAGAACTTCAAAACCTCCTCTCATGATAACTCCCCTTGTATGGGTTTCCTTCTCACATCTACTTTGGAGGGTTAGGATTAGATGTAAAAACGAATGAAGGGTCGGATCTTACCCTCAAAAAGGTCGATCTTCTAGGTCCCAAATGAACCAATAGCAACCCGAGGTTCAAAATTCACAAACGACAAAAAATCAATTAAAGATTTACAGAGCATCAACGTTCAACGTTCACAAAAATAGAGAAAAACATGCTAATAAGGACGAGATAACACCTCGTTTGGGTAGAGATAGGTGAAAATCGGAGGAGGCAATTAATACCTTGCCTAAAATTGACCCAACCAAGCCTGTAAAAACCTTACCCGCTTTGCAGCTTTGCCAAAAATGGCGGAATGACAACATGAGAGAGAATCTGGCCCCGCGGTGGCTAGGGTTTCACTCAAAGAAACCCTCAAAAGCCTCCTAAAGCTTTGTTTGCCTTATCTGATGAATGGAGAGGGGCTTTTGCCCCCTTATGCGTTAATGACTTGGGCCGGGTCTGGCCTAGTTGGGCTGGACTCGGTCTATTTAAATAAAGAGAGGGGCAGCCCGATTTGTGTACATATATATCTATATATATATGTATATATATGTATATACATATATATATATATGTATATATATGTATATATGTATATATATCTATATATATATATCTATATATATATATATATATATATATATATATATATATATATATATATATATATATATATATATATATATATATATATATATATCTATATATATCATATATATACATATATATACATATATATATATGTATATACATATATAGATGTATATATATCTATAGATATATATATATATATATATATATATATATATATATATATATATATAGATATATATATATGTATATATGTATATATTAATGCATATATGTATATATGTATATATTAATGCATATATGTATATATGTATATATTAATGCATATATGTATATATTAATGCATATATGTATATATGTATATATGTATATATTAATGCATATATGTATATATGTATATATTAATGCATATATGTATATATGTATATATTAATGCATATATGTATATATGTATATATTAATGCATATATGTATGTATAAAGGACAAAAAATGCGAATTAATGAGTAGGTAAAAAAAGATTGATTACTAAACAACTTAATTAAAGCTAAATAATCAATTAATAAAAACAAAACATGATTGATTTTCACAAGTATGGCCTTAATTGAATTAAACAATGAATTTTGTTATTTTAATCATGGCCCTATTTGACTAACTAATTGACTCTTTCAATCATAGCCATAGTTAAGCACATAATAAGCAAACTACAAATATTAACCATAATATATTATAGTTAATTTGAAAATTGTCCATATAAATGATTGTGCAAAAATTAAAATTTGGGGGTAAAAATGATTATTTATTTTAATCAATCAATTTTCCTTGAATTAAAATGAGATAAATATTTGTTGATTAATTTATGATAATTTGGACAATTAAGTAAATAACTATTTTCTGATTGAAATTGGTAAAATGCATCATTAATTGCTATATAAAAAAAAATTCCAAATGGTGTATTATAGAAATTATTTTACCAAACATTACAGATAAAACATTATTTGCATAGTTTATAAAACCATTTTGATTTTTCCTAAAAGAAAAAAAAAACATATGTTCTTCCATTTAAAATTCAAGTACTTTGATAAGATTAAAATAAATTATGGGAAGTCAATAATTAGGTGTCAACAACTGCCCTTTTGGTGTTCGGGGATGGCGGGACCATTCCCGAGTAATGAAATTTGACTAACCCTGATTTTTGATTGACCCAAGCCATATTGCCCCTCATTTTATGCAATTTTTTCCAAAATACATGGACGAACCCTGGCTTCTGGGTTTCCTACATATCTCATGTTCCATGAGAATTCAGGTCATTTATAGTTTGACATGAGTATGACTTGTAAATGCATTTTAAACAAGTTCTCAGATCTTCCAGTTATCAAGTTGGGAAGTCCGGTGTGATTGGTAATAGTGTGACAAACTTTCTGGTATTGCGTCTGCCTACATATCCCTGTCCTTGGGAATCAAGTCACTTGTAGTTCGACTCAATCGGAGGAAAAGGGTATCCTTTATGAGAGAATGCCTTTATGTGTATTCCGGTGTGTGTCCGACCGGTTACGGAATGATAATAAAAAATAAAGCATGTAAGCAAATAAACAGTTCTGTGTGGCTGAGCATGGTGAGGAGCGATCTTTCAAGTCTTGGCCGGAGAGCTTGACTCTCATGGGCGCCTTATCTCGACTGGATGCGTAAGAAAAAGTTCCACGTTTGCTTTGCAATCGGTCTGGATTTGATTTGGTTAACCTGCTCTGACTGGCGGCTGCAAATCTGCTTCCATCTGCTGTGTAACGTTTGATTTTTCTGAATGACGAATACTGCGATCTCATGACTAGATTTATATCGTCTTGTCCTTGAGCAAATACTGTGATCTCCTGACCGGTTTTCCATCACTTTTTGTCTTTTTGAAGGCGAATACTGCTTTTTGATGACCGGTTTTACATCGCTTTGTCAAGCCCATCGTATCCCATAATTTATATGCATAGCTTTCTTGGCAATTGAAATAAATTCCCTTTTGGCATGTCTGTATGAATGGCCTTCTTGGCATGTTTGTATGAATAGCCCTCTTGGCAGCAGGAAAATAAACGTGCAATGGAACTCTTGGCAGTTGAAGTGAATGGCCTTCATGGCCTGTTTGTATGAATGACCCTCTCGGCAGCAGGAAAATAAACGTGCAATGAACCTCTCGGAAGTTGAAGTAAATGGCCTTCTTGGCCTGTTTGTATGAGTAGCCTTCTTGGCATGTTGAAATAAATGGCCTTCTTGGCCTGTTTGTATGAGTAGCCTCTTGGCGTGTTTGTATGAATGACCCTCTGGCAGTTTGTATGAATGGCCCTCTCGGTAGCAGGAAAATAGACGTGCAATAGCCCTCTCGGCATTTTGTATGAATGACCCTCTCGGCAGCAGGAAAATAAATGTGTAATGGCCCTCTCGGCAGTTTGTATGAATGGCCCTCTCGGCAGCAGGAAAATAAACGTGCAATGGCCCTCTCGGCAGTTTGTATGAATGATGTAAATGACAGATATGGCCCCTTTGGCTAAATCGTCTTTCTTTCGTCCTTTGTTCCGGCTGTGACCCTCTTGGTCGGATATGCCGTATTGTTTTACTATGACCCTTCTGGCCAAACACTTGCCTTTGTGGCAGCTTTCAATCACTTTGTAGCCATTGTGGCTTAATATTTTGCCCCTTTGGCATTCGAAACCTTTCATAGCCCTCGTGGCTAGATATTTGCCCTTTTGGCATTCAAAACCTTTCATAGCCCTCGTGGCTAGATATGTATATTCCAGGAGTTGGATCTTAGCAGTGGTCTGGACCTTCTTTAGCAAAGCGTTTCCTGCACATGAAGCAAAGTTAGAAAAAAAAAAAAAGATCATCTCCCGATTTCCTGGGGACCTACATCAGAAATGGGTTAGTTTTTCCTATCTAAAGTTGATCCATGTTGCTGGCGCTATCGCATCTTTGGCTTGTTGGACCCGAAACCCCTTTAGCTTCGGTATTCGAAAGATAAACCTATTTTCATTATGCAGAAAATAAAATCATTTTTGTGATGCTACCATAAGGGTATCTAATTTGTGGAAAAAATAAAACATTATTAATTGTCATGACATGTGCTTTGAATGAGGGAGTCCTCTTCTTCCGTGACTGGGGTTTTGCTTTCTTACGTGGAATTTTTGAGACCTTTTCTCAAAAATTCTGCCCCAGTTTAAATCTCGATCCATCAAATGCCTATGCTGAAATTTCCGGGAAATTTTGAGATCTTCTCAAAATTTTTGGCTCTGTTTAGAGTTCTGGGTTAGCTGAATATCCTGTAGTGGCTTGTCGGCGTGAATTTTTGAGATCCTCTCAAAAATTCTGCCCCAGTTGGGCATGCAGCAGTCCCTGCTTCCTTGTGAAGTCCTATCTTTGAGGCTTCCTAGGGGTTTTCTTGGTTTTTCTTTTGATGCGACCGAGCTCGAAGAGCGCCTATGTATCCTGTCGCAGCAGGAATTCAGGTCAAACATAGTTCAGAAATAAAATAATGGATTTTTGGTTTTTACTAATAAAGCGATCGGGTCCTAAATGGACTGCCTACGTATCCCACTGTGGGGAAATTAGGTCATTGCGTAGTTCATATTACAAAAGGTGTTTTGTTCTAACTTATCTATTACAAAATGATTACAAGCAAAAGGAAACAACTAGTACAAGCAAATGGAATAACGATTACAAGTAAAGAGTCCTGTTACAAACTGAAGCTCCTTCTTCACGTATAGTAGCGTTTGATTGCATCTGAGTTAATCGGCTTCGGCCACTCTTGACCGTCCATTTCGACCAATACTACCGCTCCTCCGGAGAGTACTTTGCGGATTACGTAAGGCCCTTGCCAGTTGGGAGAAAACTTCCCTTTATATTCATCTTGGTGCGGAAAAATCCTTTTGAGCACCAATTGCCCGATCTGAAAAAGTCTGGTTCTGACTCATTTGTTGAAGGCTCTTGCCATCCTTTGCCGGTACAATTGACCGTGACAGACAACAACCATCCTTTTCTTATCAATCAATGCCAATTGCTCATAACGAGCTCAGACCCACTCGGCATTGTCCAATTCCGCTTCCTGCATGATTCTCAAGGAAGGTATCTCAACTTCAGCGGGTATAACTACTTCAATCTCGTAGACCAACAAATATGGCGTTGCTCCTGTTGAAGTTCTGGCCATGGCACGGTATCCCAGTAATGCATAAGGCAACTGCTCGTACCAACCCTTATGATTATCAGTCCTTTTCCTCAATATCCTCTTGATATTCTTGTTGGTCATGCTTCTACGGCTCCGTTCATTTGCGGCGGTAAGTCAGTTGAGATTTCGATGGGTGATCTTGAATTGCTCACAGATATCCTTCATCAGGTGGCTATTCAAATTCGCTCCATTGTCTGTTATGATGGACTCGGGCACACTGAATCTACATATGATGTGGTTTCGCACAAAGTCTGCCACCACTTTCTTCGTTACTGATTTGTGAGACGTTGCTTCCACCCGCTTGGTGAAATAGTCAATGGCAACCAAAATGAACCGGTGGCCATTCGAGGCTGCTGGTTCAATGGGTCCAATAACATCCATGCCCCAAGCGACGAATGGCCATGGTGAGCTCATAGCATTAAGTTGACTTGGAGGGAATCAGATCAGATCATCGTGGATCTAGCATTGATGGCACCTTTGCATATACTTACAACAATCACTCTCCATAGTCATCCAATAATATCCAGCTCGTAGAATCTTCTTTGCTAGCATGAATCCATTCATGTGGGATCCATATGTTCCCGCATGTACTTCTTCTAGAAGTTTGGTGGCTTCGCCGGCGTCTACACATCTGAGCAGACCCAAATCCAGCGTCCGTTTGTATAATACTTCTTTGTTTAGGAAGAAACCGTTTGCCATTCTTCTGATGATTTTCTTTTGTCCATTTGTGATGCCTTAGGGGTATTCTCGTCCTTCCAGATACATTTTGATGTCACTGTACCAAGGCTTGCCATCTGGCTCAGCTTCTATGTGGAAACAATGGGCATGTTCTTCTTTTAGACTTATCCTTAGCGGGTCGATGTGACTGCTTTCAGGATGCTGGATCATTGACGCTATTATGGCCAGTGTATCAGCAAATTCATTCTGAGCCCTTGGCGCATGTCGAAGCTCAATCTTTCTGAACTTCTTGCACAATCTCTGTGCCAAGTTCACATATGGTAAGATCTTTTCATTTTTGGTGCCCCATTCACCTTGTACTTGATGAATCAACAAGTCAGAATCTCCAATGACCAATAATTCATTGATATCCATGTCTAGTGCCATTCTGAGACCTAGGATGCAGGCTTCGTATTCGGCCATGTTGTTAGTACAGCAGAATTTGAGCTTGGCATTCATGGGGTAATGTTGCCCATTTTTTGATATCAGGATAGCGCCGATTCCGGAGCCTTTGTAATTCACTGCTCCGTCAAAGAACAATTTCCAGCCAGCATAGAATTCTGCTGCTCCTTCTTCTATAGCCAACACCCCTTCGTCTGGGAAATGGGTATGAAGTGGTTCAAGTTCTTCATCCATCGGGCACTCTTTTTCTTACCAAGAGTTGTAAGAAGCCTCTCCTGAGTCAATTGACCTTGTCTAAAGAATCTCGCAACAAGTCTGTACCCCTGTCACACCCCGACTTTACTAGGGTGTGATGGGCACCCGACCCCACGTTTGGAGCCGAGCGAACCCGCTAACTCTTATTACATATCAAAACTCTTTTTAAAAAATTTGTACGTCGACAAGTAATAAAGTCGTAGTTAAAACTCCCGCTTTTTTTTTTTTTTTAAACATAATACAACAAGACGCGTTGGTGATAAAGCCGCTTATCGGGGCGACATACTAAACTCATGACTCGTCCGCAAAGTCTCTAACTTCGAATCGAACATCATAGCGTAGCATGCTGACTCGGCGACACCCGCAGCAACCCGAGCTTGCCAACTTTCCGAAACATCTTCTCTATCACAGTCTGCTATCCATCCGGGAGTACTGCGCGGCATGAAACGCGAAATTTCCCCCGAAGAAGAGGGGTCGCACGAGCATTGTACCGAGTATGTAAAACATGGATGGTAACATAGGAAGAGACATAGTCATGTGCAACAACGGTATGGAAATGTAGAGCATGTCCCGTACATACGAGACATATCACGTATGCAGGGAGTAAAGAGTCGTACATATAGGCATATCACGTGTGAAGCCAGAACTCCGTACATAGGAATCATATCATGTAAAAGCCGTATCCCGTGCATATGAGTGCCCCCGGGGCGGATGCCATGCATGCTTAGTGCCGCGGAACGTGCGCCCCGATCCACATACATTCTTTGCGGAACGCGCAGCCCGATCCATATACTTCGCGGAACGTGCGCCCGATCCATATACTTTGTACTTCACTTTCTTTGAAAACACTTTTATTTCATATATATAGAAAATAGAACATGTCTTATTGCCGAGGCGTCGGCTCCGATCCATTTAACCACGTATCCCCGCGTCCGGGCATCCCGCGTCCGGACGGTATCATATCATTCTCCAACCGATCGTGGGCACGTGCGTCTATAAACGCTGGCCCTTTTTCCCCATCTTCCCCATATACATATACATATACATATACATATACTTATACATATATCATGTCATAGCAAGATGCATGAGAGCCCAAGGGGAAAATCATGTAACTATCGGAGTGACATAAGGTCGGAAACCTCCGATTGTATTATGAAATAATCATGGGGCGCGTTATCTCACCCCGAAAGAACTAGTAATAGGGCGAGACTATCAATGGAGAGTGACATCATGAGAAATCATAGGACAGGAGCATAAGGCATCATTTCGTTTACCTTAAAACCTTTGAAAGTAGTCATTATTCAAAAATAACTTAACATTTCATATCGTCATATTCGTAGTAAGGACATATTCTCGACATATTCATCATATACTTCTTCTCATATCTCCTCATCATTATCATCAAAGAACCGTAGTCGTCGTTTATGTCATTAAGACTTTCAACATTGTAAAACTTGGTTTTTGAAGAAAAAGGGATATTTTGGGGAAACACTTGTAAACTTTTAGGAAGGAAAATAATACCTTGGGGGTCAAGGGTTTAGTCAACACGGCTATTGTTTGGTAGTCGGAATGATAACCATGAACTTCCATGTTGCTATAGTACGGAATCAAGCCTAATGGGACAATAAGAGGGAATCGGGAATAGTGGGCCTACCTCGGTCAAATGAGGCGGCGTACACAATTTACGCATAGTACATTTCATGACATTACTCATGAGAGTTTTAGGGTAGTCGGGTCCTACTTGTGCGAGTTCTAGATATTTAGGCACTTCTTTCCACTTTTCGTGAACATTTGCTTCAATTCTACTGAATGAATAGTAACTGATTTCAATCTCGGATTTCTAGGAAAGGAATCGTCCCCGAGGCACATATTCAAGCCTATCGTGTCTAAGACATGCCAAAGAAGGAAAGTGAAGTCTTACATACCTCTTTTTCTTCCTCGCTACTCCAAATCCAAGTTGCAAATCCGCCAAAATCTACAATTTGGTCATGTTTACCAAACCTTGATTAGTGCATTTAGAATTAGATTCTTAAAACAACACTTGGCTATCGAAATTTCGGCGTTAAAGACTTCCCCCGTAAATACACCATCCCACCAAGTTCGACTTGGCCAATTTTAATCAACAACAATCCCGGAATACAACCCGGCCAAACCAACAACAATACCAATGATTATTCTAGCAACACTTTATCATTCCATTCACACAATCTCCTAACAACTCAATCAACATTTTCATATTCATTTGACATTATGGAATTCATAATAACGACAACTAAAATATTAACTAGAATCAATTCACAATAATGTGTCAACCCTCCATCATTCGGCCACAACATCAACATACATATCTTCGTGAATTTTCCATCTTTTCTATACATTACAACAACCAACATACTACATAAAATTAATTCAATCCTCTCACACAACACAACCCATATACACGGCCAACACTACCCCATACAACTACCATTCCAACATATTATATTCATGGTTTTTCATTCATTTTACATTATGGATTTCACAACACAACAATCAAACTACCAAAATAAAATCAATTCATCACACCTTCTCAACACTACTTCTATTCGGCCACTACCCCACACATATATATTTCATGAATTTCATTCATCTCAACACATTATCACACGTACACAACCATGCATAACATATGAAAAACAAGATTGCACCTTACCTTTCCTCTCTCAACTCCCACTCGCTAGGAGCTTCTTTTGCAAGAACGGAGAGCTTTTCTTCTTCCAACAACTCCTCCACGTCGTAAAGGACCTTCTAATTAGTAGGAAAACATGAAGAGAAAAATTTTCCATGATCACCTTCAAAGGGGTTTGTTCGGCCCATACCTTGGCCGAACCTCTCTCTCTCTCTCTTTTTTCATCTTTCTTTTGTTTTCTTTCTCTCCAAATTCTCTCTAGAGTTTTCATGAAAATTATGACTAATAAGTCATATATATATAGGGCTATAAGCATGTGAGAGCACATGCCTTTCCCTCCATTTTCTTTCTTCTTTTCTTTTCTAGAGAATTCTTCTTTTTTTTCTTGAATTTCTAGAAATAGTCAAAGAAGACTAAAAGTCTTCTTAAGCAAGCTTTGGTCCATGCACTCTTTTATTATTTATAATTTGCCCCTAGGCTCCCACATTATTTCCATGGACCATTTTACGAAGTTTCCTTTTTACCCTTAACCTTTCTCATTATTTCCATACTACCAACGTCCATAAATAATGCTCATAACCTACTAATGCATTAAAATAATTTTAGAACATAGTCTTGTCCTTAACTTCTCGTCATTAACTCGGGATATTCAAATGTACAAAAATGCGAGGTGTAACATCCTTCCCCTTTTAGAACATTCGTCCTCGAATGTTCAACTAGCTTTACGGTCACATAAGCACCTCGGGGGAGCTCCCTTTTCCAAAGGCGTTTCCATCCCTCATATTAGCCCTTATGTAATCCAATACCGTTCTCTTTGTCATATTCTTTCTCTTTATATACGTCCATTTTCTGGCGTCGCACTACTCAAAGTTTGTGCGAACTTCTTATATTACCTTAAACATTATCCGAACTTCTATCCACTCATCATGCCGGTTTCCCGACCTTACTAATTCACTTCGAAAGGGTCTCCTTAGTAGCTCGCGTTCATATCAAATACACTACCGTATCAACTGTCTATATCTCATCCTTACATTCCTCTCACCCGCTTCCCCCCTTTTGGGGTGTACCTATACCATTATCCGTTTATACTTCGTCCCATATCCTCATTCCCAATCTCAATCTATAGTAGAATAATAATAGCTTACTTTGCAACACTTGTACCATTTGCTCTTGCTGTCACTCGAACTTCGGTACCCTTACCCGATTAATGCCTTTTGTACCGTAACTTCGGTTGCCGGGACTCGCATGTCCACCGATACAATCATATTTGGGATATCCTACACCTTTACATATACATATATTCAATTACTACTAACTAGCCCACAAAATACGTCCAAACGCTGTTCAAGCCTATCCTAGTTCTAGGGCTGTGACACACTTTCTGTCTCTTTTCCGAACTAATCGACCTCATCTTACGCGTCCCCTTAAGGTCTCCAACCATCCCATATGCTCTGATATCCTTAGGTCACTCTTAGCTTCTCGTTTGTCCCTTATATCTCACTTTGTAAAACTTTTAGTTTACTTCCCAGGGGGGTCACCCATCATAGAATTGCTCTCACCTGAGCACGCTTAACCTCAAAACTTTGGTGGGATTCGGTGCCTTAACGCTGATATTTTCGCGTCCCCTTCCTCGTATACCCTTTACTACCTGATCTAGCGTCAATCGAAACTTTACAGCTCCCGAGACGTTTTCGTAATACATCCTTTCTTTTGTTATTACTATTTTACCCTTTTCATTTCCAATGTTCACCTTCCACCTGTGGGTATGGCTACCTCCTGTCCTGGACTTCCAGATCCTCGATCATACCTTTGTCGCCTCGCCACATTCGTAATCCTCCCGAAACAACACATCAACATCTCACTTTTTGCCTGTTCACGCATATTCCCTTTCTCTGCTTCCTCCGTCGCACGCGAAGCTTATATAAGGAATTTCTTTCTCCTGTGACTTGGCTCTATCGCACGATCTAAGACAGAAAGAAGGTCAACCATTCCTAGATGCCCCGCAGCCTCCTGTTTATAAATGTGGCCGGCTTCACACCCATAAACAGGACTCTACCGGACACGACTTTGCGACAACCCTTGGGACCGACTCCGCTCGATACCACTTTGTCACACCCCGACTTTACTAGGGTGTGATGGGCACCCGACCCCACGTTTGGAGCCGAGCGAACCCGCTAACTCTTATTACATATCAAAACTCTTTAAAAAATTTGTACGTCGACAAGTAATAGAAGTCGTAGTTAAAACTCCAGATTTTTTTTTTTTTTAAACATAATACAACAAGACGCGTTGGGCGATAAAGCCGCTTATCGGGATCGACATACTAAACTCATGACTGCGTCCGCAAAGTCTCTAACTTCGAATCGAACATCATAGCGTAGCATGTCCGACTCGGCGACACTCCGAGCAAATGGAGCTTGCCAACTTTGTTTGAAACATCTTCTATCCCCGGCGCTATCCATCGGGAGTACCACGCGGCATGAAACGCGCGACCCGAAGAAGAGGGGTCGACGAGCATTGTACTGAGTATGTAAAACATGGATGGTAACATAGGAAGAGACATAGTCATGTGCAACAACAGTATGGAAATGTAGAGCATGTCCTGTACATATGAGACATATCACGTATGAGGGAGTAAGCTGTACATATAGGGCATATCATGTGTGTGTCAGAACGTACATAGGAATCATATCATGTAAAGTCAGTATCCGTGCATATGAGTGCCCCGGGGGCGGATGCCATGCGTACTTAGTGCCGCGGAACGTGCGGCCCGATCCACATACATTGTCGCGGAACGTGCGGCCGATCCATATACATTTGCGGAACGTGCGGCCCGATCCATATACTTTGTACTTCACTTTCTTTGAAAACACTTTTATTTCATATATATAGAAAATAGAACATGTCTTATTGCCGAGGCGTCGGCTCCGATCCATTTAACCACGTATCCCGCGTCCGGCATCCCGCGTCCGGGACGGTATCATATCATTCTCCAACCGATCGGTGGGCGTGCGTCTATAGCGCCCGGCCCTTTTTCCCCATCTTCCCCATATACATATACATATACATATACTTATACATATATCGTGTCATAGCGAAGATGCATGAGAGCCCAAGGAAAATCATGTAACTATCGGAGTGACATAAGGTCGGAAACCTCCGATTATATTATGAAATAATCATGGGCGCTTTATCTCACCCTGAAAGAACTAGTAATAGGGCGAGACTATCAATGGAGAGTGACATCATGAGAAATCATAGGACGAGCATAAGGCATCATTTCGTTTACCTTAAAACCTTTGAAAGTAGTCATTATTCAAAAATAACTTAACATTTCATATCGTCATATTCGTAGTAAGGACATATTCTCGACATATTCATCATATACTTCTTCTCATATCTGGCCTCATCATTATCATCAAAGAACCGTAGTCGTCGTTTATGTCATTAAGACTTTCAACATTGTAAAACTTGGTTTTTGAAGAAAAAGGGATATTTTGGGAAACACTTGTAAACTTTTAGGAAGGAAAATAATACCTTGGGGTCAAGGGTTTAGTCAACACGACTATTGTTTGGTAGTCGGAATGATAACCATGAACTTCCATCAGCTATAGTACGGAATCAAGCCTAATGGGACAATAAGAGGGAATTCGGGAATAGTGGGCCTACCTCGGTCAAATGAGGCGGCGTACACAATTTACGCATAGTACATTTCATGACATTACTCATGAGAGTTTTAGGGTAGTCGGGTCCTACTTGTGCGAGTTCTAGATATTTAGGCACTTCTTTCCACTTTTCGTGAACATTTGCTTCAATTCTACTGAATGAATAGTAACTGATTTCAATCTCGGATTTCTAGGAAAGGAATCGTCCCCGAGGCACATATTCAAGCCTATCGTGTCTAAGACATGCCAAAGAAGGAAAGTGAAGTCTTACATACCTCTTTTCGCTCCTTCTGCTACTCCAAATCCAAGTTGCAAATCCGCCAAAATCTACAATTTGGTCATGTTTACCAAACCTTGATTAGTGCATTTAGAATTAGATTCTTAAAACGACACTTGGCTATCGAAATTTTGGCAGCACTTCCCCTGTAAATACACCATCCCACCAAGTTCGACTTGGCCAATTTTAATCAACAACAATCCCGGGAATACAACCCGGCCAAACCAACAACAATACCAATGATTATTCTAGCAACACTTTATCATTCCATTCACACAATCTCCCAACAACTCAATCAACATTTTCATATTCATTTGACATTATGGAATTCATAATAACGACAACTAAAATATTAACTAGAATCAATTCACAATAATGTGTCAACCCTCCATCATTCGGCCACAACATCAACATACATATCTTCGTGAATTTTTCATCTTTTCTATACATTACAACAACCAACATACTACATAAAATTAATTCAATCCTCTCACACAACACAACCCATATACACGGCCAACACTACTCCATACAACTACCATTCCAACATATTATATTCATGGTTTTTCATTCATTTTACATTATGGATTTCACAACACAACAATCAAACTACCAAAATAAAATCAATTCATCACACCTTCTCAACACTACTTCTATTCGGCCACTACCCCACACATATATATTTCATGAATTTCATTCATCTCAACACATTATCACACGTCCACAACCATGCATAACATATGAAAAACAAGATTGCACCTTACCTTTTCCTTCACTCCCACTCGGCTAGGAACTTCTTTGCAAGAACAAGAGTTTTCTTCTTCCAACAACTCCTCCACGTCATAAAGGACCTTCTAATTAGTAGGAAAACATGAAGAGAAAAATTTTCCATGATCACCTTCAAGGGCATTCGGCCACCCCTTGGCCGAACCCTCTCTCTCTCTTTTTCATCTTTCTTTTGTTTTCTTTCTCTCCAAATTCTCTAGAGTTTTCATGAAAATTATGACTAATAAGTCATATATATATAGGGCTATAAGCATGTGAGGAGCACATGCCTTTCCCTCCATTTTCTTTCTTCTTTCCTTTTCTAGAGAATTCTTCTTCTTTTTTTCTTGAATTTCTAGAAATAGTCAAAGAAGACTAAAAGTCTTCTTAAGCAAGCTTTGGTCCATGCACTCTTTTATTATTTATAATTTGCCCCTAGGCTCCCACATTATTTCCATGGACCATTTTACGAAGTTTCCTTTTTACCCTTAACCTTTCTCATTATTTCCATACTACCAACGTCCATAAATAATGCTCATAACCTACTAATGCATTAAAATAATTTTAGAACATAGTCTTGTCCTTAACTTCTCGTCATTAACTCGGGATATTCAAATGTACAAAAATGCGAGGTGTAACAACCCCAAGGTCTAACCTCGAATGCATCGAACTAACAAATCGGAGAACGACATCTTTTACCATACAATTCTTCAAATGGTGTCATCTCAATGCTCGAATGGTAATTATGATTGTAAGAAAAATCTGCCAAAGGCAAGACCTGATCCCAATGACCACAAAAATTGACCACACAAGCCCATAACATATCCTCAAGGACCTGAATAGTTCTCTTGGACTGACCATCAGTATGAGGGTCAAATGTTATACTAAGATCCACTCGAGTACCCAACTCCTTCTGCATAGATCTCCTGAAATGAGATGTAAAATGGATGCCCCATCTTGAAATGATAGAAATGGGCACCCCATGCAAACTTTCCCAAAGACTGTGGTAACCCTTCCACAAAGTCCATAACAATCCGCTCATATTATAACTAAGTTATGGGCATCCTTTGAATAATATCACCAGGCTTTTGGTGCTCGTATTTCACCTGTTGAAAATTCAAACACGAAAATACATACTCCACTATGTCCCTCTTCATGCTGCACCACCAATAATACTATTTCAAATCCCAGTACATCTTTGTAGCTTCCGAATGAATAGAGTACCTCGAACTATGAGCCTCTTCCGTGATCAATCTAGTAAAATCTCCCACATGAGGAACACATATGTGACCCTTAATTCTCAAAACACCCTCATCATCAAGAATTTCCTCCTCAACCTTTCCTTGCAACACTTTATCTCGAGTCTTACACAATTTGCATCATCAAACTGTTGAGCCCTAATCCACTCCAATATAGGAGACTATTCGCTAGAACCATGTCAGGTTCCGAAATATCAAGTCTCTCCATACTATTTGCCAAAGATCGAACATCCATACCCAATAGATTTTCTCCCACCTGTAACAATACTAGAAAACTGGTACTCACCCCTTTCCTACTCAAGGCATTCTCCACTACATTGTCCTTACCCGGATGATAAAGAATGGTCATCTCATAATCATTGAGCAACTCTAGCCATCTCCGTTGCCTCAAATTGAGATCTCTCTGATTGAAAATATGTTGTAGACTACGATGATCGGTAAACACTCAGTGTAATCCCACAAAAGTGGGGTGTAGGGAGGGTATAGTATACACACTCCCTACCTATACCTTGAAAAGGTAGAGATGTTTTTTTTAGAGACCCTCGGCTCAAAGAAACAGACCTTACAGGTAATGCCTCCAAATCTTTAACGAAAATACTACAGCTGCCAACTCTTAATCATGAGTGGAGCAGTTTTTCTCTAGCACCTTCAACTGCCTCAAAGAAATGGCTATAACCTTATCTCTTTGCATTATAACGCAAACAAGATCAATCCTGTACCGACCCACTTGGTCGTTATAGTCTTTCTGGCACTTTCACCCCTTTCCGAACTTAGTTAGCTCATTTTTGACCCGAGGGGATCATTGATACGCTTTTCGAGGTGTCTAGATTTGATTCATGCGACTTTTTATAAAAATTGGGTTTAAAGCGAAAAATAGTTGACTCAAAGTTGACTTTTGGGTAAACTGAACTTTTTCAAAAATTCGTCGATTCCGAGAGGTCTGGATGGTCATTTAGAACTTGTGCGTATATTTGGTTCAGTTCCCAATGCACTTGGATGCATTTTGGGACTTGGGTTGAGAAGTTAGGATTGAGGTATCGGGGGTTGACTCGATTAACAAGACTTCCGTTGGAAATTTTGAGGGCACGAACACGTTCGTAGCGTATTTTTATGTGTGTCTCTATATGCGGTTTGTGAGCAGATGGCCTCAGAAATTAGTCAGAAATTCGAGTTGAAGTGTGAAACTTGGGCAAGTTTCTGGTGTCTAGTGCCAGCTTTGACGGCACTAGCACCGCAGCAGCGGTACCGCTGAAGCGGTCACCCTGTCGCTGAAGCGGACTGTGCCAATTGAGCATGACCGCTGCAGCGGTAGTGGTGTCGAGGAAGCGGGTGACGGGCAGTTAGTTCATTAAATGAAGTGTTAAAAGCCCTTAGTCAATCATTTATTACCATTCCGAAATTTGGGCTCTTGGGAACTATTCTAGAAGATTCTTAGTGGTAAGTCCACCTAACCTTCTTGCTAATTCATTATTCCTAATCATCTTAGAATTACTCTTTCCTTGTTAGTTCCTTAGTAATGAATGATAAAAAGTGGATTTAATGAATATTCTATCTAAGCTTTTTAATGATGAAATTGACTGGGTTTAGGCTAGATTATGATGTATCTAAAGTTGTTAATCATATATCTCCCATTATTAGTGTTGAATTCTTAAATTTAAGAGTTAGGATATATCAGATGAATTTTGAAATTACGTGAATCCTTGAGTTAATTTAGCAATTAGTTGATGGGTTTTGATCACCTAGTGTTTAATTTGATATTTTACCCCCCAATTTCTCGTTTTGACCTTGTGGACCCTGTTTCCCCAAATTCTAGGGTTGGATTTTGACCTAATTTGAATGATAGAAATATAGGTATCGATCTTCATGATTTCTAATCTAGATTTCGAATATGCCTAGACTTTCTTGATCTTGAGGCTCAGTGGAAGGGGAAAGCTAATGAGTGATTGTTGGTGTTTTGCTGTTCGGCCATCCAGGTAGGTTATGGCTTACCCTTTTTGAGACTTCATGTAGTGAAGCATATATTTAGATTATATTGTTGGAGAAAGCATGTAAACCTTCGGGTATGAAGTTGGGTTGGATATTGTCTTAGGTTGGGCCCTGTTGTGTGATTGGGGTTGGCCACCCCGTTATGTTGTAATTTGATTTGTTCTATTATTGTAGTCTTGACGCCGCGTAGTGATAGTAGATATTGGAGACTATAGATCTATTTTGTCCATGATATTTTGGTACCTCGCTTGTCGATATGGTTACGAGCATAGTACTTTATATGACTTGTGTAGTCTTTCATGATATGGTTGACGTACCCATGCTTGGTACATGTGATATTGATCTGATTATTGTTGTTGATTCACACGTCGCACGCATTCTCACCTCTCATGATATATAGTTGATACATTATTGATACTTGATGATACACTGTGACGAGCTGAGGTCAGTTTGCAAGAGAGTGATATGAGAAGTCTGATATCCAATGGTTGTCTCGAAATCGTGGATTGTGTGTGAGTGATGTGAGAAGTCCGATATCCGATGGTCATCCCGAAATCGTGGATTGTGTGGTGTGATGTGAGAGTCTGATATCCGATGATTGTCCCGAAATCGTGGATTGAGTGAGTACATGGACTTCCCGGGTCCCCCATGGGTTGTGTTGCCGGGACGTCGATACTTCTATTTGGAGTACATGCGTACACAGCATTGCATTTGCATTCTTACATCATTGCATTTCATTGCTTTATGGCTTATATTGTGATGATCTGGTGTTTTACTTGTGATGTTGGTTTCGGATTGGATATGTTGTGTCTTGGCACACTTGGGTTTAGATGCTTCTACCTAGGTGATGACGTGTACTTCATTTCGATTATGTTTGACTTATACTTGTTGATTATCTGCCTATCTTGCTTTATTGTCTGAATTATATTAGGTATACTTAGTCGGCCGACGATACCTACCAGTATTGTGGTTTGTACTGACCTGCACTTGTGGCATTCTTTTATGAATGCAGAGTTCCAGGTTGGATCAGCTTCCTTCTCCCGTAGCTGATAGTCACTATCAGTACAGCTTTGAGTTTCTAGGGTGAGCACGAGACATTCGCTTCCTTGAAGACTCCTCTTATTTATGTCTTACTTTTCCATTATGAGACATATACAGATATGATGTATTATTATCTTTCCAGACTTGTATATTTTTAGCTAGATGCTCTTGTATGGATTAGACCAGACCCTGGGTGTATTTCTTTATTTCTGCACTTACTAAATTATTATCGTCAGACTATGTGATTATTTCTCTTTCGCTTAATTGATCTTTTTATTTACACCTTTATTATCATTGGGTTGAGGGTTCGCTTATCGAGGTGGGAAAGATAAGTGCCCGCATGGCTTAGCCAAATTAGGTCGTGACAAGTTGGTATCAGAGCCCCAGGTTACCGGATCTATAATACAAGAGCGTGTCTAGTAGAGTCTCGTGGATCGGTACAATAAGCTCCGTACTTATCTGCAAGAGGCTATCTCACATTTAGGAAATCTTACTTTCTTTCATTCTTTCGTGTTACTTTATTCTAATTGGTGTCTGGAAAAATTAAATTAGTATCTAAATCTTATCTCTTCTCTTACACATGGTAAGGACTCGAGCTACTATAGCCCGAGGTCAGGTGCCAGAGCCCGCAGCTGCGGCTGGCACTAGAGGGCGAGCGATAGCCCTAGGATGCGGCAGACCTAGAGGCTATGGGGCTGCCCCAGCCAGAGGAAGGGCCCCTGCGATAGGACAGCAGCGCGAGAGATCTCTGTCTCTAGTGTCTGAGGATCAGCAGGATCGAGACCAGGCCGCAGAGGATGGTGCGGCCCTAGCACGGACACAGCCTGAGATTACTTCTGACCAGACTACTCCTGGCAGAGGTTCACAGACCAGAGTTGGCGCGCAGACCCCTTTGGCACGCAGACCCCTGAGCAGAGACCTACTCGGGTAGCACACCCGGCTGCAGCTATGGCTCCCCGTATTGATGCGGTACCAGCCCCGAGTGATGATCTTAGGCCCATGGAGGGTGATTTTATGACCGTGTCTGATCAGGATCTTGTTAGGAGGTTTAGGAAGTTGGAGTCACCGAGGTTTTCAGGTACTTCTGTTGAGGATGCTTATGAATTCATCTTGGATATGCATGAGTTGCTACATAGGATGGGTATCATAGAGACCCATGGAGTTAACTACGTGTCCTACCAGTTTCGCGGTAACGCGAAGACTTGGTGGAGGTATTTTGTGGCTTGCAGACCTGAGGGTTCTTCTCCCTTGACTTGGACTCAGTTTTACCGGGCCTTCCTTGCGAAGTATGTGCCTCGGTCTTTGAGATAGGCGTGTAGGGAGGAGTTTCAACATCTTCAGTAGAGGGGTATGTCGGTAGAGGCCTATGGGACTCGCTATCTGTATCTGGCTCGTTATTCCACTCCTTTGATCCCTATGGGATTAGGCGTTTTGTTGGTGGGCTAGTCAGTTCCCTTCAAATTCCTTGCCTTCAGATGGAGGCTATGGAGGCTTCTATCCAGTCCATCGTCGAGCATGCTTCTTTGGTTGAGGGCGCTAAGGCCCATGCATTTGGAAGTGGTGATGACAAGAGACCGTGTCAAACTGGGAGTTGTAGTGGTTCTAGTTCGAGGGGTGCCGGTCAGTCTTCTAGGCTATATCAGCCATATTCTGGCTACCCTGTGCATTCAGACAGAGAGCTCTTGAGAGTTCATTTTCTCGGCCGGTAGACAAGGTTGTTTTCTCTGGGTCATCAGCATCAGTTTATTAGCCTACGACAATTCTGACCTGTTATTCTTGTGGAGAGATAGGGCATGTTGCTAGAAGATGTCCCCGATTCAGGCAGGATTATCAGCCACAGAGGACTCCGACATCATCTGGCGGTGCTTCTCAGAGAGGCGGTGCTCAGTCAGGCCGTGGTGGTTCTCAGGGTTCTAGAGGTGGATCCCAGGCAGTTAGAGGAAGGTCCCAGAGTGCGATAAGGGGATCTCAGATTGAACGTGGTGAGGCCCATTGTTACTCATTTCCGGGTAGGCCCGAGGCAGAGGCCTCAGATATTGTGATTTCAGGTGCCATTTCTGTCCGTCACAGAGCTGTATCTGTGTTATTTGATCCTAGATCCACTTATTCCTATGTGTCTGCATATCATGCCATCGGTTGGGATTTGCCTTGTGATACCATAGATATGCTTGTTCATTTGTCCACTCCGATTGGATATTCTGTTGTCGTGGATCGAGTTTATCGATCATGTTTGGTTACTTTTATGGGGTATGACACTTAGTAAATTTGATGATTCTTGACATGGTGGATTTTGACATTACCTTAGGTATGACCTGGCTTTCTCCTTATCATGCGATCTTGGACTGTCACGCCAAGACAGTCACCTTAACCATGCCTGGCATTCCTACATGAATGGAAGGGTACTCCTAGTCCTGCTCCGAAGGAGATCGTTTCCTTTCTTCAGGTGAAGAATTTAGTTAATAAGGGGTGTTTAGCTTATCTGGATCATGTGTGAGACATGACGGTTACATCTCCACCCCTTAAGCCCATCCCTATTGTGAGCAAGTTCGCGGAGGTATTCCTGTTTGATCTGCCGGGTATACCACCCGCTCGCGACATTGACTTCTGTATCGATTTGGATCTGGGCACTCGCCCTATATCTATTCCGCCATGTCGGATGGCACCTGTGAAGCTGAGAGAGCTTAAGGAGAAATTGCAAGATTTGTTAAGCAAGGGGTTCATTAGATCGAGTGTCTCCCCTTAGGGTGCTCCTGTGTTATTTATGAAGAAGAAAGATGGAACCATGAGGATGTTCATTGATTATCGCCAGCTGAACAAGGTTACTATTCGGAACAAGTGTCCTATGCCTCGTATTGATGACTTATTTGACCAGCTTCAGGGTGATTCAGTGTTTTCGAAGATAGACTTGCGTTCAGGCTACCACTAGTTGAGGATCAGGGCTAAAGATATTCTGAAGACAACCTTTCGGATGATATATGGACACTATGAGTTTCTGGTGATGTCTTTTGGGCTTACCAATGCCCCGGCTGCATTTATGACTTTGATGAATGGCATCTTTAGGCCATTCCTTGACTCGTTCGTGATTGTGTTTATTGATGATATCTTGGTGTATTCCAAGAGTAGAGAGGAGCATGAGAGCCATCTTCGTACTATTCTTAGGTTGTTGAAGAAGCATAGCTTATTTGCTAAGTTTTTGAAGTGTGAGTTTTGGCTGGAGTCTGTGACATTCTTGGGCCATATTGTGTCTAAGGATGGAATTATGGTTGACTCACAGAAGATTGAGGCTGTAAGGGGTTGGGCGAGGCCCACTACTATTATCGAGGTTCATAGTTTTGTGGGTTTGGCCAGCTATTACTGCCGCTTTGTGAAAGTTTTTGCTGCTATTGCTTCAACTTTGACCAGATTGACTCAGAAAGATGTTCGCTTCCAGTGGTCAGATGATTTTGAGGAGAGTTTTCAAAAGCTCAAGCTTCTTTTGACTTCAGCCCCGATCTTAGCATTACACGTGAAGGGTAAGGATTTCGCAGTCTATTGTGATGCCTCTCATATGGGTTTGGGTGTTTTGTTGATGCAGGAGGGTAGAGTGATAGCTTATTCCTTCCATCAGTTAAAGATTCATATGAAGAATTACCCTACCTATGATTTAGAGTTGTTGGCCGTGGTCTTTGCTTTGAAGATTTGGAGGCACTATTTGTACGGTCCATTGTGAGGTTTTCACTGATCACCGTAGTCTTCAGTATGTGTTTACCCAAAGAGATCTTAATCCAGGCAGCACCAATGGATGGAGCTCCTGAAGGACTATGACATCTCTATTCTTTATCATCCCGGGAGAGCCAATGTTGTGGTTGATACCTTGAGTCGCAAGGCAGTGAGTATGGGGAGTTTAACTCGTTTGATTGTTTTCGAGCGTCCGTTTGCCATGGAGGTTCAGACTCTGACCAACAGTTTTGTTCGTCTTGATATTCCGATTCCAGGAAGGGTTTTGGCTGTCGTAGAGGCGAGGTAATCTTTATTAGATCAGATCTATACTCATCAGTTTGAGGATGCTTAGTTGAGCAAGATTTGAGATAGAGTTTTAAGGGGTGAGGCCAAGGAGGCCATGATTGATTCTGGGGGCATCTTGAGGATTAAGGGACGCGTATGCGTTCCTCGTGTTGGTGATTTGATTCAGTTGATCTTGTCTGAGGCTCATAGTTCTTGATATTCCATTCATCCGGGGGTGACTAAGATGTATCGTCAATTGAGGCAGGACTATTAGTCGCGTCGGATGAAAAGGGATATAGCTGATTTCGTAGCTAAGTGTGGAAAATTTCAGCAGGTAAAGTATGAGGACTAGCGACCCGGCTGTGTACTTCAGAGGATACCCATTCCCGAGTGGAAGTGGGGGAGGATTGCCATGGATTTTGTTGTGGGTCTTCCGAAGACCCTGGGTAAGTTTGATTCTATTTGGGTGATAGTTGATCGGCTGACTAAGTCCACTCACTTTGTTCTGATTTAGGTTTCTTATACCACGAAGAAGTTAGCCAAGTTATACATTCGGGATATTATGAGGTTGCGTGGGGTTCTTATTTCTGTCGTATCTGATCGGGGTACTATCTTCGCTTCTCGATTCTGGAGGCCTTTTCATGAGCAGTTGTGTTATATCCCGCAATTTCGCATATTCGAGAAGTTTGAAATAATTTCGACTTGTAAGAAATAAGGCTATGTCTCTATTTTATTTAGTGCAAGTGTGATGCTCATGAAATATTGATGTGGAAATATGGAAGAAGGCCGAGGGTAGAATTGGAATTTCGGAACAAGATTAGTTTCGGGGATTATAAAATATGAACCTAAAGGAGATTGGGCTAAAAAAAAAAAGAAAAATGGAGGCCCAAAATTTGGAGGGTGGCCGGCCATGGGTTGGCCCAAGCCCATGATAATTAGTCATGTGATTAGTCACATGACTAATTAATATAAGAGGATGATTATGAGTGATCATCCGAAGTTTCAAGAGACCAAAAGAAGAGCAAAAAAAAAAAAAAAAAAAAGAAGAAGAAGAGAGCAACGGCCAAGAGAAAGAAAAGAAAAGAAAAGAAAAAAAAAATTCCAAGCTCTTCAATCTTGATCCAAAGATTTGTTTCTTCATGAATTACTACTAATGTTTCTTTTATGTTATGGAAGAATTATAAATGTTGTGATAAGTGGAATTGAATGAACATCATGGAATTGGGGTGTGTGTAGTGTGAGCCGTGTATATGTGTGTGTGTATGTGTGGCCGTGTGGTGCCTCATGTGTAGGAGAATTGATTGAATTTGTTTAGTATGTTAATTGTGTTGTTATGACCTTGTGAAGTAAATGGAAGGTTAATGGTTCAAGTTGGCATGGAAATCCATTGTTAAGTTGTTGTAGGGAATTATATGATTTTGTTCTAGTTTTATGTAAACATGGAAATGAAATTGTCAAGATGCAAATTATGATGATTGTTGATGAAATTGGAAGATGGAAACATGCTATGAATATGTATGTTAAAGACTAAAAGTTTTGGATGCATTATGGCTTTGGTGGAAAGTTTGTATATTTTGTGAATATTTTGTAGAAATGATATGAAATGTCTCCGAATTGTATTTGAATGGTTTTGGATTAGTAAATAAATATGAGAACGTTGACATAAAGTTGGAAGTGTGAAGTTGGAATGGGAGTTATTGTATAATGTAGAAAAGAAGAACCTTTATGTTAGAATGTATTTTGTTGTGATTCTTGATGTTGTGGTGTTGCTTTGAGTATTGTGTTGATGAATTTAGCTTGAGTTAAATCTCGGGGATGTTGTATGTATAGGGGAGATGCTGCCCAAATTTTTGTAGAAGAGTATAAGTTAAGATTCAAGTTCTAAAGGCTTGAAATTGCTAATTGGTAAACATGACCATTTGTAGATTTTGGAGCAAACGGGATTTGAGTTTAAGCGAGCATAAGGCGCCCATAAGGTATGTAAAGCCTACCTTTTCTCCATTTGGCATGTCCTAGTCATACTAGGTTAAGATCGGAACCTCGGGGATAATTGCGCTCTTGGAAATCCGAGTTTGATTTTGAGTACTATTCATTCAGCGCATTTGAACTACAATCTTTACATTTGGTTGAAAGAATGCGTAAACCTCCATAACTTCTGCAAATGTATCCGAATCGCTCCGAAACTTTCATAGATGACTTTAGGGATCCTATTGTTTGCAAGTCATGTCCGCCGCCTCGACTTGACCTGAGGTGGGCCCGCAAGTCCCGAGAATTCCCTTATTTGGTTTGTTTGTCTCATTTTCGTATGATAGGAAAATGAAACGTTTGCCTATGACTCTAAGGTCCGTTTGAAATGTCCTATAATGTTATTTGAACGTTCTTCACTATGAATGATACTAAATTTTCCGAGAATGATCTACGATGTATTTTTTTGAAAAATGGATAACTTAAGAGTCCGTGACTTTTGTATATTAATTCTGATTGACTCGATACTTACTTTGAGCTTTCTGGTACTAATGTATATGTATATGAAATTATGTGTCGAGTTCTAGAATTTGCTTTTAATATGCATACGGTTTCTGCACTACTCTGTTCGTGCCAATGATTATGATTTCGTTCGCTGGTACCCGGGCCGGTTTTGTGATCGTGCGCATTATGATATATTTGGCAGTATGATGTGTTACGGTTTCTGAGACCTCGCCATAGGGCCGGTTACCGTTTATGGTGTTATGATGTGATATGGCATCTGATATGTTCTGATGATATGATATGTATGATGTTATGATGTGTTCGGAGATGTACGGAGATTTGAAAACTTCTGGAGTATGATGTGTTGTGGCACCAGCGTCGGGGGTGACCACGTTCCTGAGCCCTATGCATGATTTTTGTTTACTTGCATTTTAACGTTGGTATTCCGCACAGGTTTGATCCTCGCTACTCGTATTTGTTTCTCGTATGTTCGACTCCCATGGTTTGGATTACCGTACCTTCGCTTTTACATACTCGCACTTCTTCCATACCGACCCCTTTTCTTCGGGGCCGCGTTTCATGCCCGCAGTACGTACGCTCGGTTGGGCGATCCTCCGCTTAGGCTCCCTATCCTCGCTATTCGGAGTGCTCCCCTTGATCCGAGCCCATATTTGGTATATGTCTTTTGTTATGCATACTCGTACATTTGCTACTATTCGGGTACGGCGGGGCCTTGTCCCGTCATACGTTTGTCGGTTCTATGTGTACGTAGGCACCGTAGTCATAGTTGTGGGTCATGGGTCATGTCCGTTTGTGTGTGATTATGATTTGCATCCTTATGCGGCCCCGTATGCGACTATGGCCAATATGGCCCATATATTTGTATATGTGTGTATATACCGGGCGATGTGCATTCCGCCTCTTTGCTTTTGATGTGATGATTAACGCACGGGCGACCGCTTAGGATAGCATTCGTTTCAGTACTTGTACGATGTCTGCTATCAGTTGCGATATGAACAATATTTATTAACTTTGATTCAGCCTTAATATGATGATCTGGTTCGTAAGCCTGTTTGGGTGCCTAAGTAGGGCACCAGTCACGGCCCACGGGGCTGGGTCGTGACAAAAGTGGTATCAGAGCGGTTTGTCCTCGGAATGTCTACAGGCCGTGTCTCGTAGAGTCTTGTTTATCGGTGTGTTGTGCACCACATCTATAAACAGGAGGCTACGGACATTTAGGATGTTACCCTTTCTTTGGATCTTAGATCGTGCGATAAAGGTGTAATGTTAGGATGGTTCCTCCCAATGAATTGCTGTGACTATAGCGAGGCTCCGAAAAGAGAGCGATTGCGTCAGTATTTTGGAAAAATTACTTCTGATCCTCTTCCTGCAGGTGATTGTAGATTGACAAAGGATGAAGAGGACGGCTTCCGACGATGGGGATGGGGGTGCTAAGAAGGCCCCTAGGATATCACCAGGACCGAGTAAGTAGAGCCCCAGCTACTCGATTGAGACAGACCCTTCGGAGAATCCCACGGAGGACAGTTATGATACAGATCCATCGGAGGACCCGGCTACAACTCCTCCGCAGTTTCGACCCCTAGAGCAGGATTCCACGGAGGGTGGCTATGATACGCATCCCGGAGGATCCGGCGATGACTCCTCCAGAGTTTCTTACCTCCACGGAGGAGGATAGTTATGACACAGACCCATCGGAGCATTCTTCTGGGACAACGGAGGAGGAGACTTCCGGGGATATGCCAGCTGCTCCTGTGATGGAGCACCATGTCAGACAGGCCACCTCGGGGAGTGCACGGACTACTCCCCGTCCTTTGTCCTCGTCATCGTGAACCGGAATCGCCCAGTTATCTATACTCCTCCCGATTCGGATGCGGGTAATAGCGGGAGCCGATAGGTGGGGGCCGGACGGATGAGGATGATGATGGACATATTTCTCACGGCGACTCCCGGTGTCGACCGAGATTGATCATTTATAAGTATATGAGTTTCCTAGAATTTCCTATGTGTGTGATTTCTGTAGAATATTATACAATGACGATTAACGACCCAGCGGTTAAGAGCAAGGGTGACTGAGGGGTCCCCGCCACCAGTATAAATCTAGAAACCCTAGACGGAAGTGAATATTGAAGATTCAGAAGGGCAGTATGGTAATTGTATGGTTTAGATCGGGGTGGGACCCGCTATGAGAACTGTCCGAAAATTTGTTAAGACCCCGATTTGCCCTAGAATTACGTGACAAAGGTCATGTGGGGGAGTGGACGTGACTATCCCAGCATTAAGACACTAAAATGCCTGAAAGTTTCGAGGTTAAGCGTGCTGGGGCCAGAGCAATTCTGGGATGGGTGACCCCCTGGGAAGTGTGCTAAGGTGATAAATGAAAGACGCATATCCATGGTATTATAAATGAATTGGGGTAAGATGTAAGGTAAATTGAGATGATATGTTAAGATAGGACTAGCTACGAAAATATGGTTGAGGTAGGCTAAACGGAGCGTGGCAGATTAAACGCGAAAGAAGGTGGAAGGTAGGGCACAAATGTTACCAAATAGACAGACCTTGATTACGCTACCAGCTAAGGTCGAAAAAGAAAATTCTAATGCGACGATATTTGGAAAGAAAGTGAGTGGGTAAAGGAACTCGGATGAGAATGTGGAAACATCGCGAACGGATGTGTGGTAACGGTACTTTTGCGGTAAGACAACGATTAGAGTGAGTAGTGAAACGTCGACAGGGAAATTTTCGTAAGTCACTAAAGCATTAATGAAAGTGGTCTGACTCTGACCATAATTCTGTATGTTATACTTCTGCGCCCCTGATTTTGATGAGGCTCTATCTATTATGCCTCTGTACTTCTGAATCTGATCACGTTTCGTCGATATACTTCGTACGTCCGACTCGATTACAAATCTGTCGATATATCTCCGTACGTCTAACTCGATCACGGATCTATCTGGCATACTTCTATACGTCTGGCTCTGATTACAGGTCTGTCCGGCATAATTCAATACATTTGACTTTGATCATGAACCCGTCCGATATGCTTCTGTGCGTCTGGCTCTAATTATGAATCTGTTTGATATAATGCGGGGTTACGATAACGTTGTAAGGAACTGAGAAGTGTGACAGGAGGTGAGAGATGTTGACGGCTAGGCTGAAAAGAAAGGGACAATAACATTGTTAAATATAGAAACAAGAGATATGCTGGGATAGAAAAAGCAGGAATCGGGGAACGAATGCCCTCATAAGTGATCCTAGTAAATACGGGTATGTAGTTGGCAAAAGGACCTCCCCGAATTACTGTGATATACTCCGAGGTTAATTTAACATTCGAGGACGAATGTTCTAAAAGGGGGGGGGGGGGAGGATGTTATATCCCGCAATTTCGCATATTCGAGAAGTTTGAAATAATTTCGACTTGTAAGAAATAAGGCTATGTCTCTTTTTTATTTAGTGCAAGTGTGATGCTCATGAATTATTGATGTGGAAATATGGAAGAAGGCCGAGGGTAGAATTGGAATTTCGGAACAAGATTAGTTTCGGGGATTATAAAATATGAACCTAAAGGAAATTGGGCTAAAAAAAGAAAAAGAAAAATGGAGGCCCAAAATTTGGAGGGTGGCCGGCCATGGGTTGGCCCAAGCCCATGATAATTAGTCATGTGATTAGTCACATGACTAATTAATATAAGAGGATGATTATGAGTGATCATGCATAGAAGTTTCAAGAGACCAAAAGAAGAGCAAAAAAAAAAAAAAAAAGAAGAAGAGAGCAACGGCCAAGAGAAAGAAAAGAAAAGAAAAAAAAATTCCAAGCTCCTCAATCTTGATCCAAAGATTTGTTTCTTCATGAATTACTACTAAATTCAAGATTCTCTACAAGGTGGTATAATTATTTTGGCAAGGAAGTGACTTTGGTGGCAAGTGGAAGAATTGAGAAAAGGTAAGAATTCCATGTTTTCTTTTATGTTATGGAAGAATTATAAATGTTGTGATAAGTGGAATTGAATGAACATCATGGAATTGGGGTATGTGTAGTGTGAGCCGTGTATATGTGTGTGTGTATGTGTGGCCGTGTGGTGCCTCATGTGTAGGAGAATTGATTGAATTTGTTTAGTATGTTAATTGTGTTGTTATGGCCTTGTGAAGTAAATGGAAGGTTAATGGTTCAAGTTGGCATGGAAATCCATTGTTAAGTTGTTGTAGGGAATTATATGATTTTGTTCTAGTTTTATGTAAACATGGAAATGAAATTGTCAAGATGCAAATTATGATGATTGTTGATGAAATTGGAAGATGGAAACATGCTATGAATATGTATGTTAAAGACTAAAAGTTTTGGATGCATTATGGCTTTGGTGGAAAGTTTGTATATTTTGTGAATATTTTGTAGAAATGATATGAAATGTCTCCGAATTGTATTTGAATGGTTTTGGATTAGTAAATAAATATGAGAACGTTGACATGAAGTTGGAAGTGTGAAGTTGGAATGGGAGTTATTGTATAATGTAGAAAAGAAGAACCTTTATGTTAGAATGTATTTTGTTGTGATTCTTGATGTTGTGGTGTTGCTTTGAGTATTGTGTTGATGAATTTAGCCGAGTTAAATCTCGGGGATGTTGTATGTATAGGGGAGATGCTGCCCAAATTTTTGTAGAAGAGTATAAGTTAAGATTCAAGTTCTAAAGGCTTGAAATTGCTAATTGGTAAACATGACCATTTGTAGATTTTGGAGCAAACGGGATTTGAGTTTAAGCGAGCATAAGGCGCCCATAAGGTATGTAAAGCCTACTTTTTCTCCATTTGGCATGTCCTAGTCATACTAGGTTAAGATCGGAACCTCGGGGATAATTCTGCTCTTGGAAATCCGAGTTTGATTTTGAGTACTATTCATTCAGCGCATTTGAACTACAATCTTTACATTTGGTTGAAAGAATGCGTAAACCTCCATAACTTCTGCAAATGTATCCGAATCGCTCCGAAACTTTCATAGATGACTTTAGGGATCCTATTGTTTGCAAGTCATGTCCGCCGCCTCGACTTGACCTGAGGTGGGCCCGCAAGTCCCGAGAATTCCCTTATTTGGTTTGTTTGTCTCATTTTCGTATGATAGGAAAAGGAAATGTTTGCCTATGACTCTAAGGTCCGTTTGAAATGTCCTATAATGTTATTTGAACGTTCTTCACTATGAATGATACTAAATTTTCCGAGAATGATCTACGATGTATTTTTTTTGAAAAATGGATAACTTAAGAGTCCGTGACTTTTGTATATTAATTCCGATTGACTCGATACTTACTTTGAGCTTTCTGGTACTAATGTATATGTATATGAAATTATGTGTCGAGTTCTGGAATTTAATTTTAATATGCATACGGTTTCGCACTACTGTTCGTGCCAATGATTATGATTTCGTTCGCCGGCACCCGGCCGGTTTTGTGATCGTGCGCATTATGACATATTCGGCGGTGATGTGTTACGGTTTCCGAGACCTCGCCATAGGGCCGGTTACCGTTTATGGTGTTATGATGTGATATGGCATCTGATATGTTCTGATGATATGATATGTATGATGTTATGATGTGTTCGGAGATGTACGGAGATTTGAAAACTTTTGGAGTATGATGTGTTGTGGCACCAGCGTCGGGGGTGACCACGTTCCTGAGCCCTATGCATGATTTTTGTTTACTTGCATTTTTACGTTGGTATTCCGCACAGGTTTGATCTGCTACTTCTGTATTTGTTTCTGTATGTTCTGACTCCAGTCATGGTTTGGATTACTGTACCTTCTGCTTTACATACTCGATTTCTTCCGTACGACCCCTGTTCTTCGGGGTCGCGTTTCATGCCCGCGGTACGGACGCTCGGTTGGGCGATCCTCCGGCTTAGGCTCCCTATCCCGCTATTCGGAGTGCTCCCCGATCCGAGCCCATATTTGGTATATGTCTTTTGTTATGCATACTCTGTACATTTGCTACTATTCGGCACGGCGGGGCCCCGTCCCGTCATATGTTTGTCCGTTCGTATGTCCGTAGAGGCTCGTAATCATAGTTGTGGGTCATGGGTCATGTCCGTGTGTGTGATTATGATTTGCATCCTTATGCGGCCCCGTATGCGACTATGGCCAATATGGCCCATATATTTGTATATGTGTGTATATCCGGGCGATGTGCATTCCGCCGCCTTTGCTTTTGATGTGATGATTCCGCACGGCGACCGCTTAGGATAGCATTCGTTTCGGTACTTGTACGATGTCCGCTATCGCCTGCAATATGAACAATATTTATTAACTTTGATTCGACCTTAATATGATGATCTGGTTCGTAAGCCTGTTTGGGTGCCTAAGTAGGGCACCAGTCACGGCCCACGGGGTTGGCTCGTGACAAGTTGGGTACCAGATTGGATCTCAGCACAACTTTTCACCCCCAGACTAATGGCTAGTCCGAGCGAACCATTCAAATGCTCGAGGACATGTTGGGAGCCTGTGTTATTAATTTTGGCGGTCATTGGGATCAGCACTTACCATTGGCAGAGTTTGCGTACAACAACAGTTATCATTCGAGTATTGGCATGACGCCTTTTGAGGCTTTATATAGTAGGAGGTGTAGATCTCCGATTGGCTGGTTTGATGGGTTCTAGGTTCGACCTTGAGGTATAGATTTGTTGAGAGAGTCTCTTGATAGAGTGAGAGTTATTCAAGCCAAGCTTTTGGCAGTTTAGAGTCGACAGAAGATGTATGCAAACCGAAAGGTCTGAGATTTAGAGTTTGAGGTTGAAGAGAAGGTTCTATTGAAGGTTTCACCCATGAAGGGTGTTATGAGGTTTGGGAAGAGGGGCAAGTTGAGCCCCAGGTACATTGGCCCATTTGAGATTGTTGACCGTATGGGCGATGTTTCTTATAAGTTAGCCTTGCCGCTTGGCTTGGCGGGAGTTCATCCGATTTTTCATGTTTCTATGCTGAAGAAGGACCACACAAACTGTACTTACATTGTTCGTTGGGATTCTATATTACTTGATAAGAATTTAACCTATGAGGAGGAGCCTATTGCGATCTTGGATAGGCAGGTTCGGAAGTTGAGGTCAAGGGAGATTGCTTCTGTGAAGGCGTAATGGAAGCATCGTCATATTGAGGAGGCTACTTTGGAGACTGAGTCTGACATGTGTAGCCGATATCCCCAGTTGTTCATTGATTCAGGCACTTCCTCGTTCTTGTCCCTTCTTCGCTCGAGGACGAGCGATGGTTTAATTGGTATTTGATGTAATGAGCCGTTTGGTTGTTATAGTCTTTCCGACACTTTTGCCGCTTTCATTTTTGACCCGAGGGGACCGTTGACACGATTCTCGAGGTGTCTAGATTTGATTCGAGCAACTTTTTGTAAAATTTGGGTTTAAAGCGAAAAAAGTTGACTCAAAGTTGACTTTTGGGTAAACAGAAATTTTTCAAAAATTCATCGATTTTGAGAGGTCTAGATGGTCATTTAGAACTTGTATGTATATCTTATTCGGTTCCCAATGCACTCGAATGCATTTTGGGACTTGGGTTGAGAAGTTGGAATTGAGGTATCGGGGGTTGACTCGGTCAACGAGGCCTCCATGGGTAATTCTGAGGCTATGAGCATGTTCGTAGCATGTTTTTATGTGTGTCTGTGTATGTGGTTTGTAAGCAGATAGCCTCAGGAATTAGTCAGAAATTCGAGTTGAAGTGTGAAACTTGGGAAAGTTTTTGGTGTCTAGTGCCCACTTTGGTGGCACCAGCACCGCGGTAGCGGTACCGCTGAAGCGGTCACCCTGCCGCTGAAGAGGTCTGTACCAATTGGGAATGATTACTGCAGCGGTCATGGGACCGCTGGGGCGGCACCGTTGAAGCGGTATGGTGTCGCGGAAGTAGGTGACGAGCAGTTAGTTCATTAAATGAAGTGTTAAAAGCCATTAGTCTATCATTTATTACCATTTCGAAATTTGAGCTTTTGGGAACTATTCTAGAGGATTCTTGGTGGTAAGTCCTCCTAACCTTCTTGCTAATTCATTATCCCTAATCATCTTAGAATTCCTGTTTCCTTGTTAGTTCCTTAGTAATGGAAGATAAAAAGTGGATTTAATGGATATTCTATCTAGGCTTTTTAATGATGAAATTGATTGGGTTTATGCTAGATTATGATGTATCTAAGGTTGTTAATCATATATCTCTCATTATTAGTGTTGAATTCTTGAATCTAAGAGTTAGGGTTTATACCCAAAACTGAGGGTTTTGCTTGAATTTCGAAATTGGGTGAATGCTTGAGTTAATTTAGCAATTAGTTGATGGGTTTTGATCACCTGGTGTTTAATTTGATATTTTACCCTCGAATTTCCCGTTTTGATCTTGTGGGCCCCGTTTCCCCAAATTCTAGGGTCGGATTTTGACCTAATTTGAATAATAGCAATATAGGTATCGATCTTCATGATTTCTAATCTAGATTTTGAATATGCCTAGACTTTCTTGATCTTGAGGCTCAACGAAAGGGGAAAGCTAAGGAGTGATTGTTGGTGTTTTGCTGTTCGGCCATCCAGGTAAGTTATGGCTTACCCTTGATGAGACTTCGTGTAGCGAAGCATATATTTAGATTATATTGTCGGAGAAAGCTTGTAAACCTTCGGGTATGAAGTTGGGTTGGATATTGTCTTAGGTTGGGCCCTGTTGTGTGATTGATGTTAGCCACCCTGTTGTGTTGTGATTTGATTTGTTCTATTATTGTGGGCTTGATGCCGCATAGTGATAGTAGATATTGGAGACTATAGATCTATTTTGTCCATGAGATTTTGGTACCTCACTTGTTGACGTGGTTACGAGCATAGTATTCTATATGACTTGTGTAGTCTTTCATGATATGGTTGGCATACCCATGCTTGGTACTTGTGATATTGATCTGATTATTGTTGTTGATTCATATATCGCACGCATTCTCACCTCTTATGATATATTGTTGATACTTGATGATACACTGTGATGAGCTAAGCTCAGTTTGCATGAGAGTGATGTAAGAAGTCTGATATCCGATGATTGTCCCGGAATCGTGGATTGTGTGCGAGTGATGTGAGAAGTCCGATATACGATGGTTGTCCCGGAATCATGGATTGTGTGGAGTGATGTGAGAGTCCGATGTCCAATGGTTGTCCCGGAATCGTGGGTTGAGTGAGTACATAGACTTCCTGGGTTCCCCATGGGTTGTGCTACTGGGATGTTGATACTTCCGTCCGGAGTACATGTGTACACAGCATTGCATTTGCATTCTTACATCATTGCATTGCATTGCATTATGGCTTATATTGTGACGATCTGGTGTTTTACTTGTGATGTTGGTTTCAGATTTGATATGTTGAGACTTGGCACACTTGGGTTTAGATGCTTCTACCTAGGTGATGACGTGTACTTGGTTCCGATTATGTTTGACTTATACTTGTTGATTTATTTGCCTATCTTGCTTTATTGTCTGAATTATGTTAGCTATACTTAGTCGGCCGATGATACCTACCGATCGTGGTTTGTACTTGACTCGCACTTGCTTTGCATTCTTTTATGAATGCAGAGTTCTAGGTTAGATCAGCTTCCGTCTCCCGTGGCTGATAGTCGCTATCAGTACAGCTTTGAGTATCCAGGGTGAGCACGAGACGTTCGCTGCGTGGAAGACTCCTCTTATTTATGTCTTATTTTTCCATTCTAAGATATATACAGATATGATGTATTATTATTATCTTTCCAGACTTAGCTAGATCCTCTTGTATGAATTAGACCAGACCCTGGGTGTATTTCTTTGTTTCTGCACTTACTCTATATTATTACCGTCAGACTTACGTGATTATTTCTCTTTCGCTTAATTGATCTTTTTATTTACACCTTTATTATCATTGGGTTGAGGGTTCGCTTATCGAGGTGGGAAAGGTAAGTGCCCGCACGGCTTAAATAACTTGGGTCATGGCAAATCCGTGAAGTATCACAATATACAGTAAAACCATGTCTCTCCACAGGTAAGGTCAAAATCAAAGCCATAGTGAACAAAGTCTTAAGCCTTTGAAAGCTCACCTCACATTCGTCTGAACATTGAAAGGCCACATTCTTCTGAGTCAATTTAGTTAAAAGGGATGCTATGGACGAAAACCCCTCTATGAAATGTTGATAGTAACTAGCGAGGCTAATGAAACTCCAAATCTAGATGACCAAAGTAGGTCCAACCCAATCATGAGCCACCTCAATCTTCTTAGGATCCCCCATAATACCATACTTGGACACTATATGTCCCAAAAACGCCATTGAACTATGCCAAAATTCACACTTCAAAAATTTGGTATAAAGTTGCTTCTCTTTCAAAATCCCAAGCACAATTCTCAAATACTGCTCATGATCCTCTCTACTAGATAGTATATCAAGATGTCATCAATGAAGACAACAACAATGGAGTCCAAATACGGCATGAATACACCATTCATGAAGTCCATAAAAGATGTCAGGGCATTAGTCAGCCAAAAAGACATAACTAAAAACTCACAATGACCATAACTGGTCTTTTAAGCTGTCTTAGGGATATTCTCCACACTAATCTTCAACTGATGATAACCGGATCTCAAGTCAAAAGAAAATCGAGCACCCTGAAGATAATCAAATAAGTCATCAATGCGAGGGTTGGGATACTTGTTCTTGATTGTAACCTTGTTTAACTATCGATAATCAATACACATATGCATAGTCCCATCCTTCTTCTTCACAAATAGCACAAGAGCACCCTAAGGGGAAACACTCAGTCTAATGAAACGCTTACTCAACCAATTGCTCCTTCAACTCAGCTGGTTCCATCTGATATGGCGGAATAGAAATGGGCTTAGTAGTCGACTCTATGTCAAGGCAGAAATCAATATCCTGATCGGGTTGGACACCCTACAGATCTGTCAAAAACACCTCAGAGAACTCAATCACTATTGGTACTGACTCAAGAAGAGGTGTATAGACACTCGTATCCTGAACATAGGCTAAATAAGCCAAAAATTGCTTCTCAACCATTTGTTGAGCTCTAAGAAAAGATATAACCCTCTTTGGTGCGTGACTCAAACCTAGGAACTCCTTGCATGACAAACGTAATTATCTTGCCATGATAGTCCAAGATCGCATGATAAAAGGACAATCAATTTAGGCCTAAAATAACATTGAAATCTCCATATCTACAATCATCAAATCATCCTAAGTATCATATCCCATCAACGTAGCCACAAAGAATCGATACATTCGATCCACCACCACGCAATCACCAACAGCATTAGAAACACTAACAGGCGTATCAAGTGAATCACATAACATATTCGAAACCAAAGCAAAATAAGTAGACACATAAGAGTATGTGGAGTCCGGATCAAATAATGTCGTAGACGATCAATGACAAACTAAAATAGTACCAGTAATAAATGCATCAGAGCCTTTACCTCTGGCCTGCTTGGAAATTCATATCATTGAGCATGTACACCCTCGGAATGAGAACCTCCAAGGCCACCACCACGGCCTAACTCCGCCACCACGGCCTAACTCCGCCACCACGGCCTAACTAAGTACCACTTCTGCCAGAATGTGAACCACCCCATCCACTCTGTGCACTGCTTTTAGCTGGCTGTGATGCCCCATAGGTAAAGAACCTTGGGAACATGAGTGTGGTAACTCTGCCTAATTCTGGGGTAGTCTCTTATGAAATAACCTATATCACAACACTCATAACATCCCCGACATGCTATAGTATGCTAAAAAGAGCTAAAATAATCTGAATGACCACCTTGACCTGTGGGCCTGGAAGTAGAACCCTGGGAATCTAGCCCTGAACCATGCCTATGCGCACCATGACCTGAAGATCAACTGCGCCGAACTCGAATTCTTTTGAAATGGTCTGCTAAAATAGGGCCATAACCTCTCTCATGGCGGCCCCTACCTCCCGATGAGGTACTGCCATAACTGCCAGAACTGCACGATTCTTTCCTGCTCTCTCTTAAAACTTCTGATGCCTAATTGTCTCAACCTCCCTAGTGGCATCCACCACTTTCTGAGAAGTACCTCCTGAAGCTGCTACCTATGCCTCGACGACACGAAGGGAATAAGTCATCTCCCTAACAAATATCTGAATCTTCTTAGTCTCATCAGGCAGAATCGTTAACGCATGACATGACAAGGCAAGAAACCTCATCTCATACTCCGTCACAGATATCTCATTCTGCTCTAATTTATCAAACTACTCCCGCCTGTCTCTCTCACACTACAGGGGACAAACTTCTCCAAAAACAGTCGAGTAAACTCAACCCAAGTAAGTGGTGAGGTGACCCAGCTAGCCTATCTCAACAATAACCCTGCACCATTGCTTGGCAGAACCGATCATCTGAAAATTTGTAAAATCAACATTGTTGACTCAGCCAACCCTAAATTGTGTAGCTTCTCATGACAACTAACTAAGAACTTATAAGCATCATCATCGGGATGTCCATCATATTTTGGTGGCTTCATCTTCTCAAACCTGTCGTACCTCTTCTGCTCTTCTGCAGCCATAGTGGGCTGAACAACTGGTCGAATAACAGTACCCGAAACTGCCAAACCTGAAAACTGAAGAGCCACAACAATAGCTGGTTGTGCCCTGGGCTCCAAAACCCTGCAAAGAACCAATATATCGGGAGACTGAGCTCCAATTCATGTCCAGGAACCCTCTAGAGTAGCCGGTAGTATGCCCGGCTAGGCCACACCGTCAATGAAGCTTAAAATACACACCAAAGTGTCCTAAAGCACAGGAGTAGCAATGAATCCAGCAGGTATCTAGGCGGTTCCAACCTCGTCCGCTTGAACCGGCTCCTTCTCCGGAACATTCTCTAGGTCTAAGACACATCCCTAGTATGGGCCTGAGCAGCTGCTGGTGCTTGACCACTGGCTGGTGTAGCAACACGAGCTCTAGCCTTGCCTCGCCCCCCACTTCTAGGAGCAACCGTCACCGGCAACGGCACGGTGTAGGTACGGCTCCCCGGCCTCCCAGCTATGACCAATAATATCCTCACCATCTGTGAAAGAGTGAAACAAAAAAAAAAAAAACTCTTCGAATCCATTACAACCAAGTATACATGATAAGGAATGAAAGGTTAGAGTTTTCCTAAATGTCCTATAGCCTTTCAAAGATACGTACGGATCTCATCATATCGATCCACAAGACTCTACTCGACATTGTTATTGTACTTGTGAGACCGGTAAACTTAAAACTCTAATACCAATTTGTGACAACCCAATTTCCAAAGCCTTGAAGGCACCTACACCCCTTCCCCCACCCCCGGTAGGTGAGCTATCCACAAAATAAAAGAACACAATATATAGTAGAAGCATATGGAAGAATTGTGAATTCAAAAACCGAAGCAAGCATATATAGGGGAATAACCTCTATATCGGCACTCCAGTCAAACTCCAACAACTCATTAATGCTCATCATGTTTAGAAACATCTCTTCCTCAATGGGAATGTTATTGACATTAGATCTTTTAAATCAAAGAGGTGATAATCTATTTTAAGATTTAGATATATTTTGCTCGCGCTGCTGGTAAGTGAACAGAGAATACACAAATAAACTTTAAGATACCTTGAAAATGTTAGTAGAAAAATACAATAGCAATGATCATTAAAGCTAAAACAATCACTGCAGAATTCTTTAATTGTTGTAGAAGTTACTATGACAATGTACAAGAACGATTTGGCCCTCACATTGTCATAGTAACTTCTACAACTTTCTAGTATGGTGTGAAAGAAACGTTTAAAGATTACTTTAAACAACAGATTGCTTTGTCTAATAAATCCTAAGCGTAAAACTCTAGTTCTTAAATTCGTTTAATGAGTTTTTGGCTTCACCACTATCTCTTTTTCATACACAAAATAATCCATCATTCGTTTGGGGTGCAACTTTTGTAAAAGGGGTGAAAGAACACAAATGGTGTTATAGTTGTTGGTGATGACACAAGATCTTTCTCTCCTTAATTAAAGGTTTCAAAATTCGAATTTTGAAATGAAGATATTTTTTTAATTGGCATAACACACACATACTTGACGCGAACCCAAATTAGTTGATTAATATCTTTTGTTTGATTCCACCCCTCCCTATTGTCTTCATTTATGTGCTTTAATTTCTTTCTTTCTTTCTAAACTATTGTATGTCATATAAAATTATGCTCGATGTCAACCCGTTGTTGTTGTTTCGTAAGATGAATATGCTAAGACACATTTAGGATCAGTTGTGGACCAGTCACTAAAGGAGTCAAAAAAAAAAAAATGTATTGTTTGAGAGTTGAACTTGGAACGTCAAGGTAAAATTTGAAGCCCCTTAACCACTGAGCCAACCTCTAGTCTTGTGTTCAAAGGATTCAAAATCTATATATGTACATAAAATATATAAAAAATTACCTTATCTATACTGCATAATTTTTTGCCGAAGGGGCTTGGGTGAACACCCTCACCCCATCCTAGATCCGCCTTGTTTAGGCTATATAAGAGGTTCCAAGAAAGCATCAACTAACACACAGAATGTATTGTGGATGCTCTATAATTTGACTATACGATTGTATATGTCAACTTACATGAAATTAAGTTATTTTAAAACTTAAAATATTATTGCGTTTTATGTAATATGACAAGAAATGCTTAAAAAGTCTTTTTTTTTTTTAAAGAAATATTAATAATAAAGTAGGTAAAGATAACGACAGCTTAAATTTCACTTACAAAAGTTAATAAAAGTTGAGAAATGATTCGTTGTTGCTAATAAAAAAATGAAACAATATTACAATTCACTCCTCCTTTTTAATAATTTCTATATTTCTTTGTTTTTCTCTACTCTTCCATTTAGGGTGTGTTCGGTATGGAGGAAAATGTTTTCCTAGAAAATAAGTGAATTTCTTACTTATTTTTCTCATGCTCATTTGGTTGATAGAAAACGTTTTCTAGAAAATACTCATCCAAACCTCACCAACTCCAACCCAACCCCATACCCCCCGACCCACACCCCACTCCCACCCACCCCTACGCCCCCACCCTCCATTTTTTGTTTGATTTTTTTTTTTTTTTTGTATTTTGCACCCCAACCACTCCCGTTACCCATACACCCCCCCCGGCACCCTACCCCGCACCCCCTCCCCCCAAAACAATTTTTTTTAAGTTTTTAATTATTTACCACACCAACCCCCCCCCCCCCCCCAAACCCAACATTTTTTTTTGAAGTTTTTTATTGTCTTTTGCGGGTTTCTACACTCCCATACACCCCCACGCCCCCGCCCCCCCAATACCCCATCACCCCCTCCAAAAGTTTTAATTTTTAACCACGCAAACATTCAATTTTTATAATTGTCAACTTTGTTTCAATTTGTTTTTTTTTTGGAGGGGTGGGGTGGGTGCAAAAAACCAAAACAAATGTCAAAACTTTTTTTTTCAAAAAAAAAAAAAATTGGGGGGCGGGGGGTATGGTGCGGCGTGGGGTGGGGTTAGGGGGTGCAAAAAACCAAAAAAAAATGTCAAAACCTTTTTTTCAAAAATATTAATTTTTGGGGGGGGGTGGGGGGTAGGGGTGGGGGGGGGGGAGGGGTAGGGTGCGGGGTGGGGTGGGGTGCAAAAAAAAAAGTTGACTTTTTTTTTTTTTTTCAAAAAAAATATTTTTTTGTGGGGAGGGGGGAGGGGGGGGGAGGGGTGGGGTGCGGGGTTTGGGTAGGGGGTGCAAAAAATAAAAAATAATGTCAAAACTTTTTTTTCCAAATTTTTTTTTATTTTTGGGCCGGGGAGGGGGAGGGATGGGGTGGTGGGTGGGGGTGGGGTGGGTGGTGGGTTGGGTGGGGGGTTGGGGTTTGGTGGGTGGGGTTGGGGTTGGGTGGTTGGTGGAATGAACTTGTGAACTTGTTTTCCCTACTTTTATTAGGGAAGTCATTTTCCCCAATTTTGAGGAAAATGTTTTCCAAAAGAAAATGTTTTCCTCCATACCGAACACACCCTTATAGTCAACTTTTAAATATAATCCGAGTTCAAAATAAAGAAATATCCAATTTCAAAAGATCGCAATCCATAAAATAAACAGATAAGTAAGTTATTCAATTTCCATGTTTGGCCAGTATTCCATAATTTATATTCACCATAAAAAATATGAGTAATAAATTAATAGTATTTCAAATTCATATAATCTTAAAAAAAATCAAATTCTTCATATACCAATTTCTCTCCCACTTCTTCATGTCTCTTCTCAGTATTTTGATTTGAATCAATCCAACATATTACTATGATTTATTGAACTCTAGTGATCTTTTCACTTAATTTGATCGCAAAAGGCTGCGAATTTCAATTAAAATCAAAATATCCGTGAAAATTATCGCCTGAAAAATTCTAAAGCAGAGCATTTTTAGTGATTCATGTGAGTTAACGGTGTATGGGAGACAACAACTATTGAGGTCGGCGCCGATAGCGACAGTGAAGAAAAATTATTTTATTCATAAACTCAATGATCCTCTGGATGCTCTCTAGAATCTCCATAATATCTATATTTTTGTCTACTATATGAGAATAGCTAGATTCAATAATAATAATAATAATAATAATAATAATAATAATAATAATAATAATAATAATAATAATAATAATAATAATAATAATAATAATAATAATAATAATAATAATAATAATAATAATAATAATAATAATAATAATAATAATAATAATAATAATAATAATAATAATAATAATAATAATAATAATAATAATAATAATAATAATAATAATAATAATAATAATAATAATAATACAAAATCTACTTTATCTCAAAACAGGAAAATATATTCTTATACAATTAAGACTATAAATTTTATTTATACCTGAATTAAAATATCAAATCATTACCAAAATTTTGATTTCCTATGCCTCTGAATTATTATTTCCAACAGATAGTGATGACGAAAGAGGAGGAGAAGAGAAGAGGACACAAAAGAATACGAGAAGCAGCGAGAAGGACAACTGCGGAGTTCCTGATGGTATGTTGTTGTTGCCCCTGCATGGTGCTGCACACCCTTCACCTGGCTCTGTACAAAGTTCCGGCAGGGCCATGTCGGAAAGCATGGAGGTTTAAGAAGAATTTGAAGAAGAAAAACAGCAAAAACATCCACTACGAGAAAAAAGATATTTAGCAACAATTTTTTTTTGATTGTCATAGATTGATTATTGTTGCAAAAAGCACTTTTGGCAACAAAAAAAATTTATCGTGTAAACTTTTCCCAACGGCTGTTATTGCAACGGCGTGCAACAACTTTTTTTTTTGTTGCCAAAAGTACTTTTTGCAACAATAATCAATACTATGGCAACAAAAAAGTTCATTTGCCAACAATAAAACTAAGTTGTTGCCAAATATTAAATTTTTTGTTGCCATTTCTATACTTTCTTGTAGTGATCAACGATTCTCCCGATTTTTACTACACCAACGATGATAAGGATTGTTCCAATGGCGGCGCAACGAAGACGTCATAGGCGATGATAATTATGACAGAGTATCAAATGGAACAACTAAATTCGAAATGGAGATGTGGGACCAATTTCACGGTCGAGCTCGATTTGGAAGGAGCTCATCTCAATGGGAAGAAGAAGAAGAAGAAGAAGAAGAAGAACATTAATGATCCAGGGGCGGCTTAACAAAATTGGTGGCCTAAAGCTAAATTTTTTGGATTATCTTGTTTTTATATTTGGGCAGATGTCTGTCGAATGTCACATAAATCAGGACGGAGTGTGATGACCCGCCACGTGATCATGCCACCTAGGAGCCACGTGGAACTATTTTTGCCATGTAGGAAGCTTATGTGGATGCTTACATGGAAAGGAGGCTAGCTTATGTGAGAAGGTTCTAGAGAAATATGGAGATTTCTCATGGAAGACTTTAGAACCTTATGGAATTGCATAGAAAGTACTTGGAATAATCTAGTTGTGTCGAGATTTCTAGAATAGGGGCTTATTTGTAAATATGTAGGGACTTATATAATAATTATTATTTACATACTAGTCCCTAGGTGAGTAGTCTAAATAGGAGGGTCATTCATTTGTAAACCATCAAGCAAAAATCAAACAAGTCTTCTATAATAAAAAGCTTCCTTCTAGCAAATTTCTCTTGTCTTTCTCAATTACTATTCCCTTAGCGATCTTGAGTATAGTAATCTAGGCTGACTTGGCATAGCAAGATCGTGAGCAAGTTGTGCAAGAACGTGAGCGAGTTGTCCAGTGCCGCACGTACGCTTAGTTGAAGACTAAGGATGTGACAACGTGGTATCAGAGCGAAGGTTACGACTAAGGGAATGGCAAACAATGGAGAAATCAACACTATTAAAACCCAAGATAACGTCATCCAGGACGCTGCTGGCAAGAACGGCCATAACAAAAAGAGGAATGTTGCCAACAAGAGCCAGGAGGTGCTGCTAGTGGTTGTGCCAAATAAGGGCTTAGTGCCAAATAAAGGGCTTACATCCCAAGAACCATCTACCACTGAGGCGAGCGAGGATGACGTGGAGTTCCTGTCCGAGGATGTCTTGCTCGGTAAAGAGTGGATTATGAAGGTTAATGTGGGGATGGACGCCATCGACATATTTGGCCAACATTTGGGCAAGGTGGAGGGCACTCTTAACGTTCTTGAAGGTCATACTCTTGAAGAAATTGAAAGCATCCGAAATGACTTGGAGGGGCGTATGCAGGCTGAGATTGGGGTAAAGCAAACCATCACTGCCTTAGAATGCAGACTCATGGAGGCTTTGAGTACTATCGATGCCATGAAGGCAAAGATAGTGGCACTCGAAGAGCAGGTGAACGTTAGTGTGACCAAGGCAGCTAACAATATTGTCGTGATGAGGGAGGCTAAGATTGAGGCTCCCTAGCCACTAGTGTTCAAAGGGGTTCGTGATGCACAAGAGGTGGAGAACTTTCTTTGGCACTTGGAGAACTATTTCAGGCATGGAAAAGTGAGGGACGATGAGACCAAGATCAACACCGCTGTGTTGTACCTATCAGATATTGCCATGCTATGGTGGAGAAGAAAGGTCGCCGATGCTGAGAGAGGTCTATGCACAATTAGCACGTGGGACCAGTTCAAGAACGACTTCAGGCGACAGTTCTTACCAAGTAATGTCTTGTACGAGGCAAGGTGCAAACTTAGGGAGTTGAAGCAAACAGGGAGCATACGAGACTATGTCAAGGAGTTCACCACCCTTATGATTCAAATTCCCAACCTCACCAATGATGACTTATTGTTTCACTTTATAGACGGGTTACAAAATTAGGCTAAGCAGGAGTTGCAATGCCGTCAATTCGCAAACATAGACCAAGCCATAGTGGAGGCCGAGTCTTTGATGGACTTCAGGCATGACAAGCATGAAAAAGGACAAGGCAATGAGTCAAGGGGTAGCGATGCCAAAGGTGGGGGAGACCGTGGCGAGAGCAGGGAGTCGCAACAACCATACTCCAAGACTCAAAATGCGAACAAGTTCGACGGTAAAAAGTCAAGTGGCCGTCAAGGCTATGCCGAAAAGAAGCCGCAAAACGAGAAGAAGGGACGCTACTTATGCGCAGGGCCGCATAGCTTCAAAAATTGCCCTGACCTGAAGAGCCTTAGCGATATGGTGCGTGAAAGTCACGAGTAGACGTAAGGACAGAGTACGAGAATCGCACAGTTGGGGATGATTAGACTATGTGGCGCTGTCACGAAGCAATATAGTCAAATCAACAATAATAAAAACCAGTACTTGGATCTCACCATCAATAACAAGCCGGCTCATGCACTGGTAGACACTGGGGCGACTCATAATTTTGTGACCGAGGCCGCAGCGAAGAGACTAGAGTTGAAGCTTGCTCCAATTAACACACTCGTCAAGACCGTGAATGCTAAGCCAGAAAATTCTCGTGGTGTAGCCAATGGAGTTGGTGTCAAATTGGGAGATTAGAAAGGTACGACAAACTTTACCGCCACTACTATGGATATCTTTGACATTGTTTTGGGGTAAGAATTCTTTACACATTGCCACGCGATGATTGATCCGTACCTCCAACGTCTCTTGGTCATTGAGCGAGAAGGCGCTTGCATGGTGCCTACAGTGAGTATGTCGCATGGACAGGGCCATGCACAACTTTCAGCTATGCAGCTTGTCAAGGGACTCAAGAAAGAGGAGACAACATTCATGGCAACCATAACAAGTTTGGAGGAAGATAATGACACCCAAGAGACACCGCCGCCTTGGATAAATAATTTGCTCGAAGAAAACAAAGATGGTATTTCCGAAGAGCTACCTAAGAGCTTGCCTCTTAGGCGTGAGCTGGATCACAAGATTGAGTTGGAGCATGAACCGGGAAAGGGTCAAGTCATGCACCGATTACCATCACCGCCTCACACGATAGGGAGATTGAAGCTATCATTGACTACCAGGCCAGGCGGAAATAAGGGCAAGAAGCCACTGCCAGTTTCCTCATCCATTGGAAGGGGAAATCACCGGAAAAGGCCACATGTAAACGATACAAAGACTTGTGGCAGTTTAAAAACAAGAGTCGAGAGTTTAAGCAGTAGCAGTGCGCCGCGGTCGTCGCAACATCAGGTGGCGGAGAGTGTGATGACCCGCCACGTGATCATTCCACCTAGGCACCACGTGGAACTACTTTTGCCATGTAGGAAGCTTATGTGGATGCTTACATAGAAAGGAAGCTAGCTTATGTGAGAAGGTACTAGAGAAATATGGAGATTTCTCATGAAAGACTTTAGAACCTTATGGAATTGCATGGAAAGTCCTTGAAATAATCTAGTTGTGTAGAGATTTCTAGAATAGGGGCTTATTTGTAACTATGTAGGGACTTATATAATAATTATTATTTACATACTCGTCCCTAGGTGGGTAGTATAAATAGGAGGGTCATTCATTTGTAAACCATCAAGCAAAAATCAAACAAGTCTTCTATAATAAAAAGCTTCCTTCTAGCAAATTTCTCTTGTCTTTCTCAATTACTATTCCCTTAGCGATTTTGAGTGTAGTAATCTAGGCTGACTTGGCATAGCAAGATCGTGAGCAAGTTGTACAAGAATGTGAGCGAGTTATCAAGTGCCGCACGTACACTTAGTTGAAGACTAAGGATGTGATAGGAGGGAATATAAATTTTTGGGCCTTCAATATTAAGATCCTAAAGCAATTGTTTTAGTGCCCTTCCCATTGAACCGGCCCTACGATGATCATAAGGTAGGATCACTGGAAACGGGCGGAGATGTGGGACCTGTTTATGGTGTTGCTGGATTTGGAAGAAGCTCATCTCAAAGAAAAGATTGAAGAAGGCTAATAGGGGTAAGAAATGGAAATAGTAACTAATTCAAGGACTGATGAGTAAGAGAAAAACCGTTACAAGCCTCAACTGACAATCAAATACTTACGATACTATACCTCAACTGAACTAAAATTCTATGTGCAGTTCTTAAGTTCAAGTACAAATTTTATTCATTCTTCATTAATAGAAGAAGTTTTGAGTGAGTGATTTTCATATTTGAAGCATTGATGATGTATTTGTGAATTGTAGTAAATTTGCTATAAAAGTAGAAAGGAATTTGACGTTATTGATTACTTTTCCCCCTCCTTTTTTGAGGAAAAAGACTTGCAAATAAATACAATTAATTTGTATATACGACAGTGGTGCAAACTGCAAAGAGGTGGTGAAACTGTTTTTTTTCCTTCTTGACGTTTACCACGTTGTTATTGTGTAAAATGAAGAGCAAAAGGTTAAATTTTCTCCTGATTTATGCGAAATGTCACATGTTAAATATCGATATTATCCATACTAGTGTTAGAACCCGCGCGATGCGTGGCCAATATTAAAGAAATTTAATCATATACATTATTATTTTATTTGTGTTTTAGCACATTAATTTAACTACTTTTTTTTTTTTTTTAAATGTTACTGTCATTTTGGTTTCTTTATGCAATATACTCCAAACTAAAAGGTTTTTGAAATTAAATACTACGCGTCACAAAAATTAATATAATAGTTGCTTTTAGATATAATAAAGTTATAACTCAAAGACTAGTGTTGGTGAGAAAGTAATGTTGGAGTTATGTTACACCTCGGAAATTTTCGGACTTGTTGCCTTGTGGATGGGCTAATATGAGCTTAAGGTGATTATGAAATCCTTACGAGATTAAGGAAGGTATTAGATAACTTAAGGAGCATACCATAAGATATTGAAGTCATACGAATATGTGAAATTTAGTTTGTTGAAAGTTATGAAATATAAGTCGTGTTCGAAAAGGTTTTCGCTATAATTGAGCTAATGGTTA
>NC_081343.1:9044419-9056058 GCF_029784015.1 Lycium ferocissimum | reverse complement strand
TTTAATTAGTCTCTTCTAACCCACATATATAAAACATCCATGTGGCCCATGGCCCACACCCATGTGGCCGGCCACTTGGCCATTTTTATTTCATGGATTTTAACTTTCCAATATTCACTTTTAACCCCAAATTTTTCCTTAATATTCCATGCCATTAAAATCATAAGCAACTTATATCTTAAAACAAAGTCGTAGTTAAAAGTCTCTACTTCGCCTGCCGGAATAGTCTTGTCCTTAACTTATCATGGTTAACTCGGATTGTCCCGATGTACGAAATACGGGATATAACATATATTCAACAGAAAAATAATTCATAATAATTAAAAAGCTAAGTAGATGTAAACAACGTAAACAAAAGAAAAATGTGATTTCGTTTGAAATTGAATGTCCAATTATCTCCTAGGTGTATTTTGTGGAAATATCGTTCCCAAAAATAGGTTCTGAAACTGAAATTTGTGTTACGAACTATAACAACCCTTCCGGTCGTTATGGAAAATGTCAGATCACCCCATCAAATAGAACCTTCCCAAGGGTAGAAAGAGCTAATAGAAACTCGGTTGTATAAGTCTAAGAACGAAAAACTTGACTTGTCTGTGATGGTGGTTTAATTTTGTTGAGTCCATCGGGGTGACGTAGGAAATTAAAACTCCGTTGGGAATTCCAAGGCCACGGGTGGATTCGTATGATATTTTATGTCTATGTGCATGTTTTGTTTATGTTTGTGAGGCCTCGGAGGAAATGTTGGGTGATAGAGTGGAAAACTGAGCAAAAGTCGAGCTTACTACCCAAATGGCACCATTGCAGCAGGGTGGGTACCGCTATGGCGGCACCACTACAGTGGTGAGTCCCTTGCCGCCAGCAATCAACCTCAATTCGTGTGTCCATTATGGTGGGTAGTGGCCCGCTATGGCGGTGCGCCAAAGCGGGATATGGCTCGCCATAGCGGGGCTCGGGGTTTTTTTGGTCCGCTATAGCGAGCACTTGACCGCTATAGCGAGACTGCTGCAGCGGTGGTTTGACCGCCGCAGCGATCGACGGGAGCAGAATTGCGAGTTTTAAACACTTGGTTCCGAATTCTTTATTCATAAAACTCCAACACCGTTCCCCACAAACACCTAGGGAGAAATTCCAAGCTAGGGCAAGAATATTCTATAGAGGTAAGTCTCATCCATCCTTTTCAATCATTCTGTATCATCTTCATCATTATCATCCCTTTTGTGGGTCTTCAATTGTGAAATTAGAAATAGTAACCCTAGAACCTAATAAACCTTCTATACTTGATGGGTTATGATTGTTATCACTTATTTATCATCTAATGGCTTGGGTTAACTCCTCTTAATCATGAATCGAACCTTTAGAGTCATGAACTGAGTGAATTGAGACTTAGGGTTCCATAAAAATGGTAGCTTGGCCATGGAATCTGCTTGTAATTGGAGCGTTGATTAATCATTGTTATAGTTTGATAGTTAGCGATTTCTAAGGCCCTTGTTAGATTGTTTTACACCTAGAAATCATTCACCCATTGGAATGGGGATAAAAGGAAGGGTGTCTTGTATTGACTTTTGTGACTAGAGTATTTGTGACTCATTGAGCATTTTAATTTCTAGACTTTGGGCATTCCGAGTCTTTACGAAAGAAAAAGGTCGTGCGCAGTGATTAGCGTTGTTTCCGGCTCTCTATGTTTGAGGTAGGTTACAGTACTACTCGAGTTAGACTTTGATTAGTTGATTATATGTCTTTGTGAATTCAATAGGAGAAAGCATGTCTAGTCTTCAACATGATGTGCGTGTGGTTGATTCCCTATATCCAATTAATTGAGTGACTATGTAGGCTTCGTGCACTATTCATGTGTGTTGAATCTACAGTTGATGTTGTTGTGATTAGAAGTTAATATGATCTTCTCGGTGAAATTGTGATACGAAATGATGATTTGAGCATCGATAATAAGAGGGCATGAAATATTGTTATGTATAGATATACGAAAAAGCACAAATGTGACCTAGATTATGGGCTCGTGGTCTGAGGTTCATTCTGAAAATGAGAGATACATTGATATGGTCCGCGTCCGAGATTCTTTCTAGAGCGGAGGTTTATGCTCGGGTCCGATAAGTATCTGGAATGAGTGGTACATGGGTCCCCAGCAAGTCATGACTACTGAGCAATGACATCAGTTAGCATGTGTATACAGTAAGTATATGGTTATTGTGGTAGACTTGTTCCCGTTGATTTGATTTGTGATTATTCTTGGTTGATTTGTTATGGTTTATTGATTTCATGTATGTTGGCTGGCTTGTTTATTCTATTGATTTTATGATATATGCATGATACTAATCTTAGTTGGCTTATGATATCTACCGGTATATAGCGTTTGTACTGATATCGCCTTGTTGCATTCTTTTTGAGTGACTGATGTAGATCGCTACTGGCCCTCACATCTAGCTTTTGAGGCCATTCTTGTAGGCCGTATTTAGGGAAGTAGTTTCTATCTATGCCTGGGCCGCCGAATATCTTCATTTTATGATGTCTATTTCCTATTCTGGACATTGTGGTTATTTGTTAGACAGGTTTCATTCCTTAGACACATTTTAGATTAGAGTTCTTGTCCGATGACTTTCAAATTTTAGGAATTTTGTAATAGTTAGGGCTTCCGCATTTACTTCATAATTTTAGGGCATGATTTAATTTGATTATCCTATGCTTGAATATGTAATAACTGATGGATTTTGCTAATATAAAAATGGACTTGAATGAATAGATGACTTATGTGTTGGTTCGCCCACTAGGAGTTAGTGTGGGTGCCAGTCATGGTGGGTTGGGTCGTGACAGAGTTGATCTCAGAGCTTTAGTTTCGTCGATCTCGTCGTACAAGGACATGTCTAGTATAGTCATGCAGATCGGTATGGAGGCGTCTGTACTTATCTTCGAGAGGCTACTGGACACTAGGAAAATTCCCTTTTCTTTTTTTCTTTTTTTTTTCTTTCGTACTACTTGATTCCACTTGATATCTGATGATTCAAATTGGTATCTAACTATCCTTTATTCTCACGCAGATGGCGAGAACACGCGCGGCGGCCGAGGCAGTAGGAGAGGTGCGGAGGCCAAGGGCGTAGGGGCGGCCTTAGGTGGGGGCGGAGTCCCAGTAGTTGATCCCATGCCTCCAGTGGTTCCTAATAAGGCCGCGAAAGATACAACCACACCAGCCCAGCCAGCGGCCGTACCAGTCCCACCAGGAGCTGCAGAAACTCCTGGTATACCAGATGTTATGGTACTAGTGCTAAATTGGTTACATGAGTTAGCACAGGCCGGGGCTATGCCAGCCGTTCCAGCAGGTAGGGGCATAGGGATAACAGCCCCAGGTCAGGATAGAGTTCAAGCTTCGGGGGTTCAGCACATCGCAGCTGTGGCACCTCGCTTGGAGGAAGTTCCAGGTTTTGAGGCTTTTTCGAGGTCAGTTGCAGGGCTGGTGATGACTGGCAAAGAGCATGATTTGTTTTGGAGGTTCACTAAAATGAAGCCTCCGATTTTCTGTGGTACTGAGTCAGGGGATGCATACGAGTTCGTGGCAACAGATTGTCACGAGGAAACCATGCAAGATGGGGGTTGTGGAGTATGGGTAGAGTTTGTGACCTTTCGCTCTTGGGAGATGCCAAGTTATAGTGGAGGGCATATGTAGGATGCGGGTCAGACTGGTCTCCTCCGTTGACTTCGGGGGTTCGCCCCTATTCGGTGTTTTGGATAAATTACGTTCGCATACTCGAGGACCGGAAGGAAGGATGAGGTTTGCTAATATTGAGTGCAGTAAAACTCGTCTGTCGTATACTAGTCCTCGTTTCCATTCCTTGTCCCAACATGCCCTTCAATTCTTTGTCTACCAAAGGGAAAAGGATCCTACGATTCGTGAAGTGATTGAACCTTTGGACTTAGGTTATCGGTTCTTCGGTAGCCCTTTGGGCTTCATTCGAGAGTGAGTGGAGCATGTACGTTCGTGTTGTCGGTGATTAACAGAAAGTCATGCAAAGCATGTAGAGAAGATGGTCCGGCGGGTGGGGAATTTCGCACTCCTTTCGAGGATCGTAGTTCGCGAGTATATTCGGGGTGTCCGGGTTGCCGTCGGGGCTGATGCGGGGATCGGTTTTGGGGATCGGGGGAAATTATCGGGCTTTGATCGCCCCGGGAAAGGGTTTTCCGGCTCATTCGTTCCCCGACCTGGGGACCCTGCATTTCAGTGTGGAAAAAATAGGCATATTAAAAAAGGGGGTTGCCCCGGACTCGAAAAGGGGGACAGGACTCCGGGTTTGGCTCTCCGGCCCATTCACACCGGACATAGATAGGGGTACCGGACCGACGGGGGGGAAACCCCCGTGGGTGGGGGGGGCGCGGCCCGGCCCCCCTGGCACCTTAGAAAGGGAAAAGGGGGGAAACCCCGGGCCGGGGAGAAGAGCCTTCAATTTGGGCAGGTAATTTAGGCCCCGGTTCGGGGGGGCCCAAATATTTTCGCTTTTCCAAATGTAATTCCGAGGCTAACACCTCAATCTTTCGTCATCACAGGTACTATCTCAGTTTATGACCGATTGGCTTCTGTTTTATTTGGCCCGGGTTCTACTTTTTTCATATGTGTCTTCATATTTTGTTGTGGGTTTGGATATGATGTGTGATACTCTTGATACCTCTATTTATGTATTTACTCTGGTTCGAGATTCGGTAGTGGTAGATAGAGTCTACCCTTCTTGCGCGATTACATTTATGGGGTATAGTACTTGGGCGGATTTAATAATCCTAGATATGGTATATTTCGATGTCATTGTGGGCATAAATTGGTTGTCCCCGCATTATTCCATTCTTGATTGTCACTCTAAGACTATTACCTTGGCTATGTCTGGGGCACCTAGACTTGAATGGAAGGGTAACCTTAGTTCCCTCCCTAAGAAAGTCATATCCTTCGTTCGTGCTAGGAAGCTAGTGGAGAAGGATTGTCTAGCGTATTTTGCACATATCCGTGACACCGGTCAGCAGATACTCCATCTATTAATTCGGTTCAAATGGTGTAAGCGAGTTCGCGGATGTGTTCCATTGCTGTATGCCACCTCGACCGTGACATTGATTTTCAGCCGATTTAGACCCGGTATTCCACCTTATAGGATGGCGCCGGGCAGAACTCGTGTGAAAAGACCGATATGCAAGACCTTTTGAGTAAAGTGGTTTATTCGTTCGAGCGCCTCTCGGGGGTGCTCCCGTGTTATTTGTTAAGAAAAAAGATGGATCTATGTGTATGTGCATTGATTACCGTCAGCTAAATAAGGTAACTGTCCGAAACAAGTATCCCATTCCCCGTAGTGATGACTTGTTTGATCAATTACAGGGAGCTTCTGTGTTCTCTAAAATTGACTTAAGGTCAGGGTATCACCAATTAAAGATTCGGGCAGAGGATGTTCCTAAAACAACTTTCCGGACCAGGTATGGACACTATGAGTTCTTGGTTATGTCTTTTGGGCTTACTAATGCCCCAGTTGCGTTCATGGATTTGATGAACAGTGTGTTTAAGCCCTTTCTAGACTCTTTTGTGATAGTGTTCATGGATGACATCCTGGTGTATTCGAGAAGTAAGGAGGAGCATGAAAAATATTTGAGAATTTCTCTTGGGGTATTGCGGGAGAAGGAACTGTATGCTAAATTCTCTAAGTGTGAGTTCTAGTTGTCTTCTATGCCCTTCTTGGGGCATGTAATTTCGAAGAAGGGTATTATGGTAGGATCATGAAAAATTTAGGGCAGTCAGTGGAACGTGGCTAGGCCCACATGATGTCAGATCCGTAGTTAATTGGGTTTGGCTAACTACTATCGTCGGTTTGTGAAGGGGTTTGCCTTTATTGCTTCTCATTTGACTCGCTTAACTCAGAAAGAGGTACCATTTCAGTGGTCCGATGAGTGTGAGGAGAGCTTCTAAAAGCTCAAGACATTGTTGGCTACAACACCTATTCTAGCATTGCCCATGGAGGGCAAGGATTTTGTTGTTTATTATGATGTTTCACGTTCTGTTTGGGTGCTGTTTTGATGCAGGAAAATAGGGTGATTGCTTATGCTTCTCAGCAGTTGAAAGTGCATGAGAAGAACTATCCTACTCATGACTTAGAGCTAGCAGCGGTGGTGTTTGCATTGAAAATCTGGAGGCACTACTTGTATAGTGTCCACTATGATGTGTACACTAACCATCGCAGCTTACAGCATGTGTTCAGTCAGAGGGATCTGAACTCTAGACAGCGAAGATGGATGGAACTGCTGAAAGATTATGACGTCAACATTCTGTATCATCCTGGTAAGACAAATGTAGTGGCTGACGCGTTGAGCAGGAAGTCGACTAGTATGGGAAGTCTAGCTCGTTTGATTTCTTCGTTGCGTCCATTGGCTAGAGAGGTTCAGACTCTGGCTAACAATTTTAGCGAAAGGTGGATATTTCTAACATAGGCGGGGGTGTTGGCTGTGTTCCTGGTCATCACTTCGAGCAGATTATGGCTAAGAAGTTTGAGGATGCTAAGTACTGCCAAATACATAACAAGGTGTTGCGTGATGAGGCCAAAAAGGCCGTGATTTACGAAGAGGGGGTGCTGCGGATTAAAGGGCGAGTTTGCGTGCCACGTGTGGGTGATTTGATTAAGACTATTCTGACAGAGGCTAATATTTCGAGATATTCTATTCATCCTAGCGCAACTAAGATGTATCGCGATTTGAGACAACACTACTTGTGGACTAGGATGAAGCGTGATATAGTGGAGTTTGTTGCTCAGTGTCTGAACTGCCAATAGGTGAAGTATGAACATCAGAAACCTGGGGGTACACTTCAGAAGATGCCCATTCCTGAGTGTAAGTGGGAAATAATAGCCATGGACTTCGTAGTTGGTCTTCCAAAGACGTTGGGAAAGTTTGACTCTATCTGGGTTATTGTTGACAAGTTGACTAAGTCTGCCCACTTTATTCCGGTGAAGATAACTTATAATGCGGAGATATTGGCTAAAATCTACATTCGTGAGGTAATTAGGCTTCATGGGGTTCCTATCTCCATTGTGTCCGACAGAGGCACAACGTTCACTTCCAAATTTTAGGAGTGTTTGCATGAGTAGTTGGGAACAAGGTTGGACCTTAGTACAACATTCCACCCATAGACTGACGGGCAGTCTGAGCGGGCTATTCAGGTTCTTAAAGATTTGCTTCGTCCTTGTGTGATAGACTTTGGTGGGCATTGGGATTAGTTCTTCCCTTTGGCCGAATTTGCATACAATAATAACTACCATTCGAGTATTGATATTGTCACACCCCGACAAGGAGTATGACGGGCTCCGCCCCGTAGGTCGAAAACCACATGACTTAACAATTACTTTGAACGTCATATACCGTAATCCAAAGTACACCTACACGCAGAAAAGGCTCAACATAGAAATATCTGATACTCCAATACATATGTACATATGCGAACCGACAAGGTCGCCACAACATCACAAGTATCATAAGCCGGCAAGGCTAACAAGAAAGTATCACAGACCAAAGCAAGGCCAACATGACCATACGCAATATTTACATACCCCGCTATGTCTATGAGCCTCTAAGAGTGTACAGATGAACATAAATTACACTAGCAGAAAAGTACCAAACGATAGCAAGTCCAGAGTAGTGGCACTTGCTGACACCGCTGAAGCTGGAAGATCCTACTACGATCGCTCCTCAATATCCCTGTCGGAGCATGCATCACGAAATGTAGCGTCCTGTACAATGGGACGTCAGTATGGATAAAAGTACTGAGTATGTAAGGCTGGAATCAATAACATAAGTAGGACAGAAACATAAAGAGAATACAAGTAACCTGCCATCTGAGAACGTACAACATACAATGCATGAGTTTAAAAATAATATGCAAATATATACCCATATATATGTATAAATAGTATTATCATCATAACGTACCCGGTCTTTTCAGGACTCGGTGTATAACGTATCCGGCCCTTTCAGAACTCGGTATGTAGCGTACCCGGCCCTTTCGGGACTCTGTCTGTAATGTACCCAGCCCTTTCGGGACTCAGTGTGTAATACCATACCAACTGATCAGTGATTGCACAATAGGTGTCGTGCCCGCGACTATATACGGTTCGATGTATATATATATAAATACATATATATATATATATATATATATATATATATATATATCTATATATATATATGTATGTATATATATATATGTATATATATATATATATATATATATATATATATATATATATATATATATATATATATATATATATATATATATATATATATATATATATATATATATATATAATAAGCCAACGAAGTAACAACAGCTTTCGGAGTGACATAAGGTCGTAATCTCCGAATGAATTATGGAATTCGTATCGAATCCAAGGAAATAACTTGATGATGATAAACATGATAATATAGTAAGAATCGATCAAATAATTAAGGCATTAAGATTTGAAATACATAGCATAGGAATGGAGTGAATTTGTTATGGAACGCTCATGTTCATGTTCTAGTTGGATTCGTGCCAAAGAAAGAGATAAACGAACACCTTACATACATTATTCGTCAAGCTACCTCTTAAGGGATCCTTTACTTCGGTGCTTGCCCTTCACCCGAACCTATATATCGAGAAATACATCTTTAATCATACTTTCATCATATTTCCATCAACTTATAAGCACTAATTATTGAAGACTAATTTGGGTTACGAATGTCACACCCCAACCTTGGTGAGGCGTGACTGGCACCCGGCATCTTACGGAAACCGAGCGAACCAACTTATTACTTGCATTCTCCATGTCTCAGATGGAAAAATAGGGCCAAGAAGTCAAACTATGGATATGGTATCATGCATACGTATAAGTACCATAAGCTTACGACGTCAACATCTCCACTTAACAAAACATAACTAAGTTGTATACAAGAATCTGTCTGCAAAGCCTCTATGAACACGACTGAAGTACAGAAGTCGGGACAGGGCCCCCGACATACCCTTGATACAAAATGTATGTACAAACCCAGACTCAGCAATGCTCCAGGGAGAAGTGAAGCCCGCTAAGCAAAATAAGCACCTGAAGGCAGCCTACTTTGGAGGGTCCTCATCTCGTTTATCTATACCTGCGGGCATGAACACAGCATCCACAAGAAGGGACATCAGTACGAACAGTGTACTGAGCATGTAAGGCATGAATAACAACATAATAAGAAGGATGGAACATAGCATGAGATAAAGAGATAACCTGTACATCTGATTGCCTCATAAGGCGGATATCATGCATGCTTAGCTTTTTTTTAAAAAAAAACTTTTCTCATAGACATATACAACGTAATAGTGTTGCGGAACTTGCAGCCCGATTCGTAAATAGATTATATTGCCGTGGAATGAACAGCTCGATCCATAAATATATATATTGCCGCGGAACAAACGGCCCAATCTATAAATATATAATAAAGCCGAGGAATGAACGACCCGATCCATAAATATATATATTACCGCGAAACGAACGGCCCGATCCATAAATATATAATAGTGCCGAGAAACTAACGCCCCGATCCATTTATCCCATATGTCCCGTGTCCGGGACAATATCCAGCTGATCAGGTGGCTATGCATATATAACGCCTCACCTTTCCCCATATCCCCTATATATATATATATATATATAAGTAGCATGCATGAGAGCCCAAATAAATGCTATGACTCTATCAGAGTGACGTAAGGTCGGAAACCTCCGATTTATATTATGGAACAATCATCATCGCTATATCTCAACTTGAAGGACTAATGATTATAAGGTCATATCAACAACAATGAATAAAATTAAGAAAATCATGAAATAAGCTCCATAGTCTCATAATGGCATTAAAATCATAAGCTTTGGAAATTTCTAGAATTTAAAATCATCATCATCATGTTCATCATAGAAATCACCTCATCTTTAGTGTTATAAGAAACTTTATAAGAGTTATGAATCTTTAGTTTTTGAAAACAAAGACATCATGGAAGACATATATAGATTCACAGGAAAGAAGTCATTATTGTCATCATAGAAAACATCTTGTCTTTAATATCATAAAAACCTTGAAAATCATGAACTTCTAGCTTTTCGAGAACAAGGATGTTATGGAAGACATGTATCGAACCGTAACATAGGAATCATGCCTTTTGAAAGAAAGGGACTACCCTTAACATACCTTTCGGTCTCCTTAGCTGTCACGACCCGAGCTACGGGCCATGACGGGTATCCGAGGCTAACCACCGAACATCGCTCAGTCTGATACTTAGTTGCTCTCATTCATAATATATATACTCATAATTATAGAAAACTATCATCATTTGAAACATATTTACTTTTATAAACATAAGCCCTTCGGCTATCAAAATAATATATATATATATATATATATATATATATATATATATATATATATATATATATATATATATATATATACTGGTCCCATTTGGAACTATGGGACCATACTACCCACACTGCGTATCTACGAGCCTCTACTAGAGTACTAGACATATGGACGGGACAGGACCCTGTCGTGCCCAAAATACATATATATACACATATATACCAAAGGAATAATCAATAGCACCCCCGGAATAAAGGAGGGCTCCGGTAAATCCGTTGGGGCTCCTATGTATCTGCACCGTCTCCCTGTCAACCTATGGGCATGAACACAACGTCCAAAGAAAATGGACGTCAGTACGAATATTGTACTGAGTATGTAAGGCATAAATAATGACATCAATGAAATAAGGGAGCATCAAATGAGGAACAATCTGTAACTGGCTGTATCGTATCATAGAAGAAATAATGCATGCTGGCTTACTTTCATAATCATCATGTCATGTATGCATAAATGTATAAATTACTTGCACCATATTGGTACGGTGTGATAATCAATAACATTGGCACAACGTCCGGAGCCTCACCGCGTCCGAGGCACCATCTCGTGCCGCCCCACTAGTGGTGTACGCATGCCATGCTGCCATGGTGTATAAGCCGCCCGCCTTGGCGGTACCGGCCCGGCCATACGTGCGCTGTGTGATATCATCATATGCTCATAATAATATGCTCATCATATTATACTTATCATAACTCATCATAATGCATGCATAGAGACTCATAAATAATCATACCTTATCGGGGTGACATAAGGTCGTGGACCCCCGATTTCATTATGGAGCATTCATAAGCAGTCTGCCTCACCTTGAAGGAACAAGTATAAGGTGAGTGTATACAATGATCAACATCAATAGATTATAAATAGCATCATTAGCTTTATGGGAACATCATATCATAGCTCTAGAGTCTTTAGACTTAAGCTTATCATCATCACTATCGTACTCGTCGCATGTCTCTTATCTCATATGGCTTATTCGTGAACAAGGACTCATAGCTTTCTTGAAGATAGAAAAATCATAAAGAAGAAGGATTCTCATGCCAAAAGATTCATGCCATAGAAAGAAAGGACTAGCCTCACATACCATTGTCGTTTAACTACTCTATTGCTTGCCCATTCTCCTTTAATGCTCACGTCTTTACCTTCAAGAGAGTTCGTATCGTCATTAGCTAGGCAATTACAAAAAGTTTGCT
>NC_081343.1:9037889-9044319 GCF_029784015.1 Lycium ferocissimum | reverse complement strand
CACTACAATATATTTGATATGGATGCTTAAACTTCAAATGATATCCCTTGCTGAAACAAGTTAGTAAGATCTGAAAGCCAGCAATAAATGGATAGAAGTCAGGATGGTGTTTGAGGCAGTGTTAAGAAGTTTTGTAGAGACTTTGAATGACATGACATTAGAAAGTGAGTGCGTATAAAAAAGAAAGAGTATGATAAGAGAATGGTACCGAGTACTTAAGAGATATTATAAAGGATAGCAATGCTATACTGGATGGCTTTACAAAGGCTAAGAAATTGGCTATAGAGTTGTTCGCTAATGATATTACGACTTATGAGTAACAAAGGAGAAGAAATAGAAAATTCCCTATGGTAGGAAATGAGGAAATCAAAGAGTGAATAAAGGAAGGGAAAGGAGTATGACAAAATAGGACGAGCGAGTTTGGTATGAATGAGATATGTAAAACAGAATGAACCAGGAGACGAAAAGACTATGTCTACCTTATACAAATTATCCGAGAATAGTTATGCAACCTACGAATATTTGTATGTTAAGCGTAAAACCAAGTGAGTGAGCACTTGATAAGAGGAGTAAGGATTCAGTAATAACAATGCAGTTGTGATATTTTGGGTACATTACAGAAAGATGTAAAGATGGTTTAAGCCAAATTATCGAGATAGAATTAGTACTGAGGGCAAATAAGACATGGCCATGCTTGAACCAAAGATCTATCCCGATACCGATTGTAAGATAAGAGAGGAGAAGGCAAGGTAAAGCATAAAGATTGGTGAAGCGACGCTAAGGTGTTTCTTGGGCTAATTTGAGTACCTTCGCATATTCTTGTAAAGATTGCAACATAATGTGTGACAGGAAAGTTAAGAGCAAAACACAAGTAAAAGGGCAATAGCGAGTTTGAATTAAAGACAAAGAAATGACACGAGATAATATGCTTAGAGTGTTACAAGGTAGGGTTAAGGGTTATAAAATGGTTTAAGCGAGACGGAGAACAAGCTGGTTCTTTGGGTGACGGTGAAATTAAAATTCTTTCGGAATTCTACCGGCTAATGATAGACGGAACACGGAAGCTGACTATGTAAAGTTATTATAGGAGGGAACTCCAGCACTAATTGATAGCCAACTCTAAGGATTGAGATTAAGAGTTAAAAAGTAAAGTGACAGTTAAAGCCTTTTTAAAGATGACGAGAAGTAATACATGGGCTGAAGATTCCAAAATATGGACCTCATTACAGACTTACTTTGCACTCCACGGAAGTATAACTCTATAGGGATTATTGTGGATAGGCTGACAAAATCAGCCCATTTTCTCCCAGTCAAGACTACTTATTCAGCTAAGGACTATGGAAGGTTATACATCAAGGAGATAGTAAGACTTCACGGAGTTCCCCACGTCTATTATATCGGACGAGAGGTACTCGGTTTACGAGCCCAACCGGGGAGATCATTCCGGGAAGGATTAGGGACACGGAGTAAGTCTTAGTACGGCATTTCACCCTCGGAGTGACGGACGGTAGGCGTACTATTCAGACGCTAGGAGATATGTTGCGGGCATGTGCCATTGACTTCAGAGGCAGCTGGGATGATCATCTGCCACTTATTGAGTTTGCCTATAATAATAGCTACCATTTGTTATACCTCGCAATTCGTACGTATTTGGAAAAATTGGAAATAGTTCGGAATGTTAAGAAACAAGGCTTTAATTGGATTTTACTTAGTGAGCATGAGATGTCGAAGGAAATATTGTCGCGGAAATATTAAGGAAGGTTAAGGGCGAAATTGGAATCTCGTAAATTAGTCCCGTGAATTTCCGAAAGCGATCCGTCATCAATTGGGCTTGGAACAAAATATAAGAATTGAGGCCCAATAACAAGAGGGTGGCCGGCCATGGGGAGGCCCAAACCCATGGAAAATGGTCATGTGATCACCCGTGTGACCATTTTATTAATATAAGAACAAGGGAGGCAAGAATATTCAAGAAAACAAAAAAAATTTCAAGAACAACAACAAACGACCTGTTTGAAACGGTGGAAAAAAAGGAAAAAAATAATTTTCAAGTCCTTCATCTTGATCCAAAAATTGGTTTCTTGTTGAATTCCCATTAACTCAAGGTCCACTTTTCGACGTGACGTAGTTGTTTCGGAAGATTGAGCCTCGGTTTCTTTGTTTGGACAACTTGAGGAAGTGAAGGAGTTGGAAGAGTAAGGTAAGAATTCTTTCCTTCTAATTACGTTATGAAGGCTCGAATGTGTTGTAGTGTATGTAAATGAGTTGAAAACATAGAAATATGGAGGGTTGCATGATGGAAGTGAGAGCATGTTGATGGCGAATTTATGGTTGATGTGCAATGTGATTATGTTGAATTTTATGTGGTATTATGATTGTGGTTATTGTGAAATTAGTATTGGAAGTGAAAGTTGAACGAAAATGAATTGGAATGGAAAAAGTGCATGTTGGCGAGGCATGTATAGGGTAATGAATCATGTTGAACTTATTTTGTTTAATATGTTAGTTGTGTCGTTGTGATCGTTACAATGTAATTGGAGACTTAACGCTTTAAGTTTGGATTAGAATTGCATATATGTTATTGTAGGAAAGTATATGCGTTTTAACATAGTTGACATATGATTATGGAAATACATTGTTTGGGGTGCTAGTTATGATTATTGTTGATGAATATGAGAAATGACAATGTGCTACGAACATGTTAGTGGAAGAATGGAAGTTTTGGACGAGTTATGGTTTCGGTGGAGAATTTGTATATTTTGTGAACAATGTGAAAAATCATATGTAATGTCTCTAAATGATGTTGGAACAATCTTGATGGGTAATGAGCATGAAAATCTTGATATTGGTTTGGAAACGTGATGTTAGTTTGGAGGTTGTCGCTTTATGTAAAAAAGACTATTTGTGTTAGTTTGCGATTTTCGTTGTGGATTGATGTTATTGGTTTGGTTGTTGTTGGTATTTGGTAGTCAAATTCTCGGGGTGTCGTATTTATAGGGGAAGTGTTTGTCGAAATTTCGGTAGCCGGATAGAAACCAAAGATTGAAATGTTAGCTTGCATGAATAGTAGCGGTAAGGATGACCATTTGCGATTTTTGACGAAACGGGAAGTGAGTTTTGGAGAACGTCGAAGGCGCAAAAGGTATGTAAGGCTTACCTCTCCTTTCTTTGGCATGTCCTAGATGTAATAGGCTTGAATACATGTCTCGGGGATCACTCTAATTCTAGAAATCCGACATTGAAATTGGCTACTATTCGTTCAATAGAATTGAATCAAATGCTCGCTGATTAGTTAAGAGAATTGTACGAACGCCTAGAACGTGCATGGATAGGATCCGATTACCCTAAAAACCCTCATAAGGAATGCCATGAGACGTATTATACGTAAGTCGTATACGCCGCCTCATTTAACCCGAGGGTGGGCCCCTAGTTCCCGAGATTTTTGTTATGTTGACTTAATTGAATTATTTTAAGTAGTATGCAAGTACGATGATTGTTTTGATTGTCCCATCGAATACTACAACATATTTTGATATAGTTAACTCGTAAGAATGACTCCCGAAGTTCGTAGCTTTTGTACACAATTTTGATTAATTCAGTATTTATTTCTACACTTTCGAGGGACGTAGAATCGTAATTGTCCGTCGAGTTTTGAAAAATAATTTGTTTACTTACTTGTTTACATGCATATGGTTATCTCACTACTCTGCTCGTGCGGACTATTATGACATCTTTCACTGCGTCCCGGGCCAGGGCATGTGTTCGTGCAATTCTACTGCATTATTCACCGCGCCCCTCACTAGAGGGCCGGGGCATGTTATATATATATATATATATGAATATACGTATGTATGATGATGATGTGATGACGGGGAGGTGGCCAGGATGGCATATGATGATTCCTTTCACCGCGTCCCTCCCTAGAGGGCCGGGGCACGTTACATGCATGTACATGATGATTTTACTTACCGCGTCCCTCATTATAGGGCCGGGGCATGTTATGTTTGCATACGTTCACGATGACTTCTTTAATTATGATACTCGGTCTATTATGATTTGGGAAAACACGTTTTATGTTCAAGGTAAGTTTTATGAGATCCGATTATTGTACTAATTTACCGTCCTCTATATTTCTGTATAATTCAGTTATTGTACTTACTGCTTTACATACTCAGTACATATTTCGTACTGACCCCCTTTCTTCGGGGGCTGCGTTCATGCCGCGCAGGTGCAGACACACGTTCGGGTGAGCCGCCAGCCTAGGGTCCCTATTCAGCTATTTTGAAGAGCTCCCTTGCCCGGAGCCCAGATTTTGGTACAGTCTTTTGTCACGTTCATGAGTATTTGATCAGGGTACGGCGGGGCCCTGTCCCGTCATATGTTTGTATGTTACGTTACGTATGTAGAGGGCTGTAGACATAAAGTGTGGGTTATGGTTCCGTACGTACGGTATGTGTATGCGATATATGTACGGCGGTTATCTACCGCGGCGACCTTGCGCTCGCCTATGTATGTGTTTATATAATATGATGGCCGTGTGTGGCCTTTGCTGGTATTTTCGAGTGCGGAGTAAATTTTGGTTAGTAGGAAAAACGGAGGATACTGCCGGATTTTTCTAAAATATTTGAGTTATTACCTTATTGATTTTTGTTAACATATGCGATACTGTGTGTTAGCACGTACGGGTGCCCAGTTCGGGCGCTAGTCGCGGCTCACGGGGTTGGGTCGTGACACCATTCTAGCATCCAGATGGCACCGTATGAGGCTCTGTATGGCAGGAAGTGCAGGTCACCTATTGGCTGGTTTGATGTTGGGGAGACTAAGCTAATCGCCCGAGATACGATTCGGAACCATTGTAAGGTAAAACTTATTGGGAAAGATTATTAGCGACTCGAGTCGACGGAAGTCATATGCAGATAATCAACGTCGACACTTAGAGTTCCAGATTGGCGACTGGGTATTCTTGAAGGTGTCACCTATGAAGGGTGTAATGAGATTAGGCAAGAAGGGGAAGCTCAGCTCGAGATATCGGGCCTTACCGCATTATTCGTAAGGTAGGCAAGGTTGCCTATGAATTAGACCTACCGTCGATGCGGAAACGGTACACCCAGTGTTTCATGTGTCTATGCTTCACAAATGCATAGGTGACCCTTCTAGGGTATTCCCTGTGGATGATGTCCAGGTAACGGAGGAGCTGTCTTACGAAGAGGACCCTATAGCTATACTTGATCGCCAAGTTAGGAAGTTGCGTACTAAGGATGTGGCTTCCATCAAAGTATTGTGGCAAAATAATAATAGGGAAGAGATGACCTCGGAAGCCGAAGATGAGATGAAGGATAAGTATCCTTACTTGTTCCCTATTCCTACAGGTAATCTAAACTCCTCACCTGATTATACTGATTGGTAGATGAGACTATATGTCCTCGTAATAAAAGAGACTCCCCCCAAAATCTTTCTAAGACCTTATGAGACTAGTTTAACATTCGAGGACGAATATTCTAAAGGGGGGAAGGATGTTATACCCCGTATTTTCATACGATGAATTATTCGTAAGCTAATCGACATAAGTCCAAGGACAAGATTATTTTTGGAAATGAGACAAGGAGTTTTAATCCCCGATATTAATATGGCACGACTTGTTTGCAATTTCCATTAGTGTAGAGATATTAATGGAGATTAGGGATTAATTAACCATGATTAAATTGTTAAGTGGGGATTAGTGATTAATTATGATTAACTAGCCTAATTAGACCACAAAGTGGGCCCCACAACATATGGCCGAATGTGATTGGTTCATAGAGGATAATGGGACACATGTCAAGGTTGGACATGTGTCACCATCATGTGTGGCATATACAAAGGGAAATTGATGACTAATGAATCATTTATCATCTTCACAAACAAAAGAAAAGCTTAAGAGATAGAGAGGAGAAGCTCTCGGCCATGGCTGGCCGAGTTTGAGCTTTTGTTTGTTGATCAAGAATTAATTTTCTTCAAGTATTTCAACACTTTGGAAGGTTTATAACAACGTGGGATTGATCCTAGGTAGCAAGAATAAGAATTAATTCAAGGCACAAATTCTAGTCAAGTTGAGAAGTCAAGTGATTAAGGTAAGGTTTAATCCTCTCTTACATGTATTAAGGGTGGTTTGAGCATGTTCTAATGTGTAGATATGGATGAAATTTGTGGAACTATGTATGTTGGTGTTGAAGCCGTGTAGGGGCTGTTTTGGGTAGAAATGGTGGACAAATTTTACTTAGTATTTGGTTGTTGTTGTTATGAATTTTATGACGAGAATGAAGGTTTTTAATGATTCAAGTTGGAGTTATAATCGTTTGCGGGCTGTTGTAGAAGCTAATATGATGTTAATATAGTTTCTTGCATTTATGTGAATGATGTTATTAACGTGTGGTTGTTGGGATGGTTCATG